>NC_029789.2:12335278-12336825 GCF_000816755.2 Arachis ipaensis | reverse complement strand
ATAGACTTATAAATAGAACAATTTCTAATTAATATTATAATAACCATTACAATGGTATTGTTTGTGCAAAAGAACATAATAGTGTCTATTATGCAACAATATAATACAAAATGAAAAATATAAGTTAAGCCATAAGTTCATAGTTAGGGCCATACTAGCATTCAAAAGCACTTATAAATACAAGTTTAGCTTTAATCCATCACAAAACAAAGCAAAAGAAGCATCACCAAATTGTTCCTACTAGCATCAACTAACTACTAAATTCTTCATGACATCATTAAATTTTCTTTCTTGGAGCTTTGAATCCAGGTGTTGAAACAAACTTCATCAAGACTCCCATCTTTTCAGAAGTGTCTCCACTTGTTCCTTCAATTATCTCCTTAGAAACTACATTAACAGCAACAACATTTGGTTTTGGTGAGCTTGCAGTAACAACACATGGCCTGACAATTAAAAATTTGTTTCACCTTATTATTTTCTGCTTTGGCAACGCTCTCACAACATTGTATAGGATTGTTAATCAGTTTCCAACAATAATAATGTCATATAATTATAACTAATATAATTAATAACCAATATTTAATAATACTTAGAATAACATTGTTGTTGATTAACTATAATTGCAATGATATTAATAACCAATATTTAATAATAATTAGAATAATATTGTTGTTGATTAACTCTATAAACAAAAGTGATTACCTCAGCACCCTAAACAGCAATATTATCAACTTGTGTAGTAGCATCTCCAGCTTTATCAACAACATAATTACCTTGAGCAACAGCATCAATATCTTGACCAGCATCATCACCAACTTGATCATCATTTGTATCTCCTCTTTGAGCAGCAACTTCATCTCCTTGAGTAGCTACCTTCTCTGCCTTAAGCTTTTTTGTCATTTCACATTCTCTTGTAGTGTGACCAACATCACCACAAGTATCGTATGTAAACTTCCCATTTTGTTTCTTCAATTTCGTTGTCTTCTGCTCTTGGGGGTCTTATCTGTATCCTTT
Organism: Arachis ipaensis; assembly: GCF_000816755.2. Lineage (NCBI taxonomy): Eukaryota > Viridiplantae > Streptophyta > Magnoliopsida > Fabales > Fabaceae > Arachis > Arachis ipaensis. Next base: position 12,335,811 of record NC_029789.2, on the reverse strand, counting down.
TTCCTTGCATATATCTTTAGCTTTCCATGAGGTTTTGGCCTTTGGGGGGTAAGCAGTGAGAGTAGTCAGACATTTTTCATATCTTCTCTCTTTCCACTAGATTGATATAGAACTCATACGTCTTGTTGTAAGATCTCATAGTTAACCATGCATGAACATACTTCTCAAGCCTTCCATTCATACATATTATAACAGCTATAATATAGCGACAAAGTAATCTTAAAATCAAATAGATAATTATAATAGTTAACATGCAGGAGTTTTAGAAAAATAAAAAAGAAGCTAAAAAATAAATTCCAATACTTGATAGTTGCAATGATCTACAAATGCACGTATAATTTTTCAAATTAACTACCACATTATGTGGCTCACTATATACTTCAAACATAATCTCTGCAACATCACCAGATCACATTGGCATTTGGTAGCTAGTAAAGTATCTCTCTTTTGCAAGCATACTATGTCGTATAGGTGGTAAGTACCCCACATAACTGGCTGTTGGGAAATTATTAATTTTTTAATTTGGTTGTGGG
>NC_029789.2:12292084-12335062 GCF_000816755.2 Arachis ipaensis | reverse complement strand
GAGATATATATATATATATATATATATATAATCACAAATTATGCTATTTCACATTAAATGACTTATATAACGGTGAGCTTATTTATTGTCATAAATGTTGAATTGAATAAGTCATAATTACTTTTGCTTTAGAATTAAATGAGAACAAAATCAGAGATGTTATTTTATTTGGGCTTTAAGGTTTAATGGGTGTCACACTCAAATATAAATAATAGCTTCAGGGTTTTGGTCTCCAATATACCAAAGCCGCCTCCATAACTCTTTTTTCATCAGAGGTTGCAATTCAACCTTACTAGAGATACAGAAGGTTTTGGTTGAGTAAGACTGAGACAACTCTTCTATCACTTTTGTTGGTTTAATATGGATTATTTGAATTATAAAATTATTTATTCTAATACTGGCCAGTTTTAGTTTGTTTTTGGACATGCTTGTCATAGCCCACCTCCTAACCTCCTCCAATAGTGTAAGTATTGGCTTCGATCTGTAAGACTTTGTTGCAGAGTTGAAGACCTCACACATGTTGTATATGTTGTTGTACTTTGGTGTATCTTTGTATTAGGCTCGGATCTAGAATTCTCTGAAAATTTTGTCCAGATACTCCCATGCCTTCACATTGAGTGTCTTAAGATTCTGCATATTTTTATTGAATTCTAAAGCTATCTATACCCTGATACACACCCACAATAAGGGTTTGATGTGATTTTCCTTCCAATGCTTTTGGAAGTTATGTCATGAGTGCCAGGCACAAAACCTGTGATGTACACCAAGTATAAGTTCATGCTACAACACTGGTATAAGGCCCTATAAAGAAACAACATGATCACCAATATTCAGTTAACACAAATAATAATTAAAATCTAAATAGTCCCTCAAGTATGCAATATTCATTAATTTAAAAGAATACAGTAATTCATATATTATGCTTCTAAAAAGTATGTCATACATACCTTTTGCATATTATTAATGAAATACCAACAATGCTCTCTATAATCTCTAATATCTTCTTGCAATAATTTCAGAAACTACTTTCAAGTTGCTTTATTTTAACAACCCATACTATGGGATAAATATGGTTGTTTGGATCTTGTCCTATGGCACACAACAACTATTCTCTATAGAAAGTCTTAAAAAATGCTCCATCCAAACTAATTAAGGGTCTACACCCTCCAACAAACCCTTTTCTACAACCATCAAAACACACATAGAAGTTCTCAAAAATAGGATCTCCAGCAGGTTGTGGAGTAACACCTAGTTTAATAGTTGATCCCGAATTTACCTTCAGCAACTCCTCTACATACTCACTAAGGTTAGCATGTTGGCCTGCTTCATCACATCTCAAAATCTTTCTAACATCTCCAATGATCTTGTGATATTTGTCCTAGATAATTGTACTCCAATTTTTTTTAAATATTTAATTTCACAATGCCTAAAATTAGGTTGTTTCCTAACTTTTTTTAAGAGGATTTCAATAACTCACTTTCTAGTTGCACACTTATTCCTAGTTTGCCTCTCACAACAGTAGTGATCATTAAATGTCTTAATCTTTCAACATGCATATATTTTGTTATAAGAACAATATACTAACTGTTATGACCGTTATACATCACTGGAAAGTTATAGCTCGGCTAATTTTCTTGTAACCGATATATTAACTTCGTCGAATTATGATTATAAATGATTTGTTCAATAACGTCGGAAAGGGTATTAAATCCTCTTAAACATCGGAAAACGGTTATCCTCGTTCCCTAATTATAAAAGAGAACTATCAGAATTCAAAAGGTAGGTCATCTTTCCAAGATAATAACTCTCTCATAATTCTCATCAACTGACTTGATCGTCGGAGTGCTTTTTGCAGGTGCTCCCCCTCCTGTTTCATTTGGTGACCAAGGCATATCCTGATTCGGATAATAGGTCGGCCAACTCTCGCTGGGAAACAAGTTATAGCTCGGCTAAAGCAGGATATAGCTCGGCTGAACCAGGCAAGAACATTTGGCGCCCACCGTGGGGCCAAAATTTAGAATATCTACCTTTATAGGCCCCAAATACCCAAACATCTGTCAATGGCTGATGCACCTCCTCCCACCCCATCCGAGCTCCTTCGGATGGTAACCGAGCTTCAGCAAGCAAACCAGCGTATGGCCGAGGCGAATCAACGTATGGCGGATGAGAATCAAAGGATGCAGCAACAAATTCAGCAATTAGCCAATGCTCGCCTTGAACACAACAATAATCGGCAAACAAATGATGAACGTCAATCCGAACCGACCTATATCTCAGAAACGCCTCAGAATGATGATGATGATGGAGATCCTCGGAATGACAATGCTTCACCTGAGGGCGAGGACAATGAGCTTGATAATTCTACAGGACCGTTCACAGCCGACATCATGAATTACCAACTTCCCAGACAATTCACCTTACCGACGACTCTAACCCCGTACGATGGGCTAGGAGATCCTAAGCAGCACATCAAAAAATTCTGATCTATTATGATCGTCAACGGTGCATCTGACCCTATTTTATGTCGTTGTTTTCCGTCTTTTCTAGATGGTCCTGCACTTGACTGGTTTTGCTCTTTGCCTGCAGATTCTATCTCACGTTTCCAAGAACTGGCGAAGCAATTCGAAGATCACTTTGCGGCATCGGCAATATATTTGCATGATTCCGATTATCTAACTACCATTAAGCAAGGTCCGCAAGAAAGTCTGAAGGAGTACATTACCCGATTCACGAAGATAGCGATGAGGATCCCCGACCTTCACCCTGAAGTCCACTTGCATGCCATTAAAAGCGGCCTTCGCCCAGGAAAATTCCAGGAAGCCATCGCAGTGGCCAAACCAAAGACTCTAGCCGAGTTTCAGGAGAAGGCGAAGGGACAGATTGACATTGAAGAGCTCCGCCAGGCACGGAGGGCTGAAAAGTCGGCAATCAACAAGGACGACGATAAATCTCGGGATAACAAGAAGAGCTTCGGACCTATGCCCCGCTACGAGTCATACACCCAGTTTAACACAAAGAGGGATGATATTATTAAGGAAATATTGAACTCCAAGCTGATTAAACCTCCTCACAAAGCTGGGAGTTATCCTGAGCCAAAGAACACTGACAAATCTAAATATTGCACATTTCATCAGAAGTACGGTCATACAACTGATGAATGTGTGATAGCAAAAGATCTCCTGGAACGCCTAGCAAGACAAGGGCATCTTGACAAGTTTATTGCAGGTCATATCCAGAAAAGAACTGGTCCAACCACTGATCCATCCACCATAAGTACATCATCAAGAGAAAAGGACAAGGCCCCTGCTCAACCCAGAGGCATCATCAATTGCATCTTGGGAGGTTACGCTGGAGGCGGACACACAAGCTCGGCCAGGAAACGCACTTACAGGGCCATGTTGGCCCTTGGGGATACCACTAATAAACCTCAACCAGCCCAAGACGTGCCAGAGCTGACCTTTTGCCCTTCCGACTTTAGTTGCAATGACAGCAATTTAGATGACCCTGTGGTCATCTCTATCCAGTTGGGAGACCTAATAGTTCGGAAAGTTCTGCTAGACCCGGGTAGCAGCGCCGATGTATTATTTTTTATTACATTTGAAAAGATGAAACTGAGTACTAACATTTTGCAGCCATCTGTTGGAGATTTAGTTGGATTTTCAGGAGAACGGGTCCCTGTTATGGGTTCAGTGTGGTTGCAAACCACACTCGGTGAGCAGCCACTATCTAAGACACGAGATATCTAATATCTTGTAGTCGACTGTTTTAGTCTTTATAATCTAATCTTAGGAAGACCTTTTTTAAATAGATTTGCTGCAATTGTCTTCACAATTCATCTCTGTGTAAAGTTTCCTGTGCAGGGCAATATAGTGGCTACGGTTCATGGTGACCTTCAAGAAGCTTGGCACTGCTATAACACAAGCTTAAAGCCTATCAAAAGAAGCATTGAGCGGAGGATTAATTCTATACATGCTGAACAGCCAACCCTTGCCGAATTAGATCCCAGAGCCAACTTTCAAGACCGTCCTCTGCCAAATAAAGAGCTAATAGAGGTCACATTAACCGACGACCCGATGAAGTTTACTTTCGTAGGAACATCCACTAAAGATGGGGAAAAGGAAAAACTCGTCCAATTTTTACAACAGAACGCCGATCTATTCGCTTGGACCTCCGGAGACATGCCAGGCATAGACCCCTCTGTGATCACACATAAACTGGCAATAAGTCCAGCCGCCCGACCAGTATCTCAGAAAAAACGAAACCTTGGAACCGAGAAGAGGCTTGCATCCATGGCCGAGGCCAAGAAGCTCATCGACGCAAATTTCATCCGAGAAATCAGATTTACAACATGGTTAGCCAATGTTGTCATGGTAAAGAAAAGTAATGGTAAATGGCGCATGTGCGTCGACTTTACTGATCTAAACAAAGCTTGTCCTAAAGATGCTTATCCATTACCATGCATTGATACTTTAGTAGATAACTCCTGCGGTTATGGTACCTTGAGTTTTATGGACGCATACTCTGGTTATAACCAGATTCTTATGCATCCATCAGACCAAGAGAAAACAGCCTTTATAACAGAATATGGTAATTATTGTTATAATGTGATGCCTTTTGGTTTAAAGAACGCAGGTGCAACGTACCAACGACTGATGAACAAGATCTTCGACCGGCAAATAGGTCGGAACATTGAGGTGTACGTCGACGATATGGTCGCCAAGACAAAAGCCGACCACTCCCACATCGATGATCTTACTGAAATCTTCGGCCAAATCCGAGCTTATAACATGCGGCTTAATCCTGAAAAGTGCGCCTTCGGCGTACGAGGAGGAAAATTCCTCGGTTTCATACTTACCAGCCGAGGAATTGAGGCAAACCCCAAAAAATTTCAAGCAATCCTCGACATGAATAGTCCCACAACGATCAAAGAGGTTCAGCGATTAACAGGGAGATTAGCGGCGTTGTCGAGATTTCTGCCGTGCTTGGCATCTAAATCCTCTAACTTGTTTCAGTGTTTGAGGAAAAATACAACTTTTCAATGGGATGAAAACTGTGAAGCTACATTTACAAGTTTAAAAGAAATTCTTTCTAAACCACCTGTTTTACAAAAACCTAAGATCGGCGAGCCATTATATTTGTACTTATCAATTACTAATATGGCAATTAGTTCTGTTCTTGTTGCAGAAAACCAGAAAATACAACAACCAGTTTACTTTGTAAGCAAGTCATTACAGAACGCCGAGCTTCGCTACCCGAGGTTGGAAAAGCTCGCCTATGCGCTGGTATTCTCTGCAAGAAGGCTTTGTCCTTACTTTCAGAGCCACATAATCAACGTCAGAACTACACAGCCGCTACGCCAGATACTCGCTAAACCCGAATTAGCTGGAAGGTTAATCAAGTGGTCCATCGAACTCTCGGAATTTGATATTCATTATCAACCCAGAGGATCTATAAAATCCCAGTACTTGGCCGACTTTGTTGCCGAGTTCACCGGACCAAACCCAGAAACAGGGAGTACGCAATGGGTATTATTCGTTGACGGAGCATCAAATCCCCAAGGATCAAGAGCGGGAATACTCTTGGAAAATCCTGAAGGAGTTGTCGTCGAGCATTCTCTTCGATTTTCCTTTAGGGCCAGTAATAATCAGGCCGAATACGAAGCACTAATTGCTGGACTCAGGTTAGCAATTGAATTGCATGTTACTGATTTAAAAGTCTACTGTGATTCCTTATTAGTTGTCCAGCAGGTAAATCAGTATTTTCAAACCAAGGATCCGATCTTGTTAAAATACCTAGATATTGTCAGCCACCTTGTGGGCAGTTTTTCAAAGATTGAAATTACTCGTATACCTAGGGAACAAAATCACAGAGCAGATTTACTCTCTAAACTAGCTACCACTCAATCACACACTGCCACACTTTTACAGTCTACCCTGGATAAGCCGAGTATAAATCTAATCGGCACTTTTAACATCGTCCATGAAAATAGTTGGCAAAAGCCATATATACAGTTCCTCAGAAATGGAGATATTCCAGAGGAAGTCAAAGATTAGAAAAAATTTAAAAGACAGGCATCCTTCTTTGCACTTTTAAATAACGATTTGTATAGGCGAGGTTATTCTTGACCTCTATTGAAATGTTTAGACAGATCGGAGGCCAACCTTGTTATTGATGAAGCTCATGAAGGCATTTGCGGAATACATTCTGGAGCAAGAAGCCTAGCGCAAAAGATTCTCCGAGCTGGTTTTTACTGGCCGACAATATGGGAAGACAGCAGGAAAAAGGTCAGAACCTGCGATCGTTGCCAGAAGCATGCTCCGATCATTAACATACCAGCTAAAAACCTGCATCACTCAGTGGTAAGCTGGCCATTTAACCAATGGAGAATTGACATCCTCGGACCTTTTCCCACCGCTCCGAGACAGGTGAAATATTTAGTTGTTGCAATTGATTACTTTTCTAAATGGATTGAAGCTCAACCTTTAGCAAGAATTACTTCAAGTCAAATGATCTCCTTTATATGGAAGAGCATAATTTGTAGATTTGGTTTACCTCGACATATCATCACTGACAATGGTCGCCAATTTACCGACCATAATTTCAAAGCTTTTTTGCAGAATTTGCAAATAAAACAACACTTTTCGTCAGTAGAGCATCCACAGTCAAACGGATTAGTAGAGGCGGCAAATAAAGTTCTCCTACAAGCATTAAGAAAAAAGGTTGATGATGCCAAAGGCTTATGGGCCGAGCTTATTCCCGAAATACTGTGGGGATATAACACTACAGTGCATTCAACAACTAAAGAAACACCATTTCGTTTGGTATATGGTTCAGAAGCAATACTACCAATTGAAGTCTCACATGGCTCCTTCCGAACAGAAGCCGTAGAGCATGAACAAGCTCGGCAATCCGAGCTTGATTTAATTGAAGAAGTGCGAAGCATGGCGGCTGTACGTCATCAAGCACTACAACAACGGATAGGTCGGTGGCATGACCGAAGAGTACAACCAAGATCTTTTAATATAGGCGACCTGGTACTAAGAAAGACTGAAGAAGCCCGAAGACCTTCCTCCCATGGAAAGCTCTCATCAGCATGGGACGGACCTTACAGAATACATGAAGTCCTTGGCAGAGGAGCTTATCAACTGGAGAGATTGGACGGGACAAAACTACCCAATACTTGGAATATCAGTTCCTTAAAATAATATTATAGTTAAACACAGCAGCACGCTAGTACTCTTTTTCCTACCCCGAGATTTTTCCCAAAGAGAGGTTTTGCTCGAGGAGGTTTTAATGAGGCTAGCTTACCTGATTTGAATTTATACAGGTACTGCATTCAATAAATGTTTCCTTTCTATTTTTACCAAATTCTTATACAATAACGCCTTTGCCATACAAGAATACGCTCATTTCTTAATCTATTATAACAACGTTGTTACCTCAGCAAAAAAGACCTATTTCTTCAAACTAAAAGTCGCATTAGATGACGAATGCGCAAAAACTATGTTAAACATCGTTTAAGCAATACAGCCTCATAATCAAATCCTCTTTTATCAGAGGTATGAACAACAAATTAGGAACAGACAAGGCCTAATTTGACAGATAAATGCAGTCAGCAAAAATTCCATACTCAAAACAGTCTAAAACATCAGTTCTTACAAGGCTTTCACATATCATGTGTCAGAAGAAGCCTTCCAAAAGCAAAACACAATTAAAATACTTAAAATAAAAACATCTTTTTCAATCAGCTAAGTTATCATCGCCTTCCTCGGCGACCTCCTCATCATCCACCAAATGGCCCTCCCGAACTACCTTACTCGGATCCATGGCAGTAAAATTCCCATCTGGCACCATGAATTTTGCTTGGGTAACAGCACGCTCAAAACCCTCAGCAAAAGCGTCCAAGATCTCTGCCTCTCGGCTAGCTTCCATCTTCTTCATTTTTAAAGTAACCTCAATCATCTGTTCACTCATAATAGATAAATCGTTCTCCTTTTTTCTCAGAGTTTCAACATCTCTTTCATGATTTTCTTTCTCCAACCTTAATTCTTCCTTAACTACGTCAAGTTCTTTTTTAAGCATACTTAGGACAGACTCTTTTGATTCCAACTGCCCTTTAAGCACATCACTCTCTGCAGCGGTCCGTAGCATTTTTCTATACTTTTTCTCCTGACTCCGGCCTATGCTGACCAGCCGAAACCCTAATACCTGGTGCACAAACACAACTCACATAATAAATATCATAGCTACTACATATTCCTAAGTAAAATGTGCAGCAAGCAAGCCTCACCTGCATGAATTGATCAATACCCACATCCCCAACCTCATCAATACGAGACACATCAGAAGCAGCCTGAACAACTTCGTCTGCCACAACATTAAAAGGAAAATTTCTATCCCATACAGATGAGCCGTCCCTCCCGTCTTCAAAAACATGAAGTCTTTCTTGCTTCACAGTGAAACTCGATAATTCATCAAGTTGAATTGCCTTATCCTTTTCTTCTGCATCCACGATAACTACCTCAGACTTCCTCTTTTTGAAAATAATGCCTTTCTTTTTCGGTGGCGGTTGGTTAACCTCAGCCTCACCTTCCATTTTTTTTAGATTTGATGAAGACCCTTCGAAATTTTTTACTTTGAAACGGGCCCTCAGACTTGATGCTGAAACCCCGGGATACTTCCCAGCTGCAAAAACAAAGTACAGTTAGTACGATAAATAAGTACATCATCAAAATCTATTGAGATAACTTACAATCCCTCACCATAATTCTTGACTGAAGCTCTATTTTCATCCCAGGGAAGCAAATGTGCAACAGATATTAAACCACCCTTGCTGACCATTTCCATAAGGAAAGCTAATATACATTCATTCCTAGGAGTTATAAGCTCAGGGCCTAATATGTGCTGGGGTTGACAGTACCAATAAATCGGAAATTTCTCACCTAGGTGTTCATCCAAATAAAATGGAAATTCTTCGTCAACCGTTTTTACTTTAAGAAACATTTCCTTAAAATCTTTGAAAGAGGATTTGTATAACTTGAAAATAGAAAATCCAGGGGTGCTGTTCAGATTAACCCAGAGCCCCTTCCAGACCCCTTTGGCTTGAAAAAGGCTAAAGAAAAGTTCGATTTCTGGTTCAATTTCAAGAAACTGCATCAAAACTTGAAAACATTTTAAAAATGCCCACCCATTCGGATGAATTTGGGAGGGTGCACAGTTCATCTGTTTTAATACATCACACTCAAACTTTGTGAAAGGCAGTTTAATGAAGAGTTCCTCAAGAACACAGCTATACATAAAGAAGTTTTTAAAATCTTTCTTCCTATGAAACACACGATCCATGCGATTGCATGGCAGCAACTCAATTCAAAAACCAGGCCTAATAATCCTGGATAAATTCACCTCACTAACACTCCCCTTGTCAACAAAAAGAGAGGATCTTATCTTAACATCATCGTCTACCCATTCGTAAGATTCATCATCATCAACCTTAGGCAAAACCTTCACTTTCTTCTCAACCATTTTTTTCTTTTTTGAAAAATTAGAAAGTAATTAAAAGGTTAAAGAGTATTTTTACTAACCTCTTTGAGTCATTCTCTTCGTGTCTCTGGAACCAGCAATAGTTAAAACCACAACGCTTTGTTTCAGTAAGTGTAACTTGAATTAATTCTAAGCCATCCATCCAATAAACCATTCAGTTCCACAATAAATCCCAACTCTTCATTAAAACCCCATTTCAATGGATACAAGCCTGCTTAGGAAATTGCACCACGGCTAATTTTCTTGTAACCGATATATTAACTTCGTCGAATTATGATTATAAATGATTTGTTCAATAACGTCGGAAAGGGTATTAAATCCTCTTAAACGTCGGAAAACGGTTATCCTTGTTCCCTAATTATAAAAGAGAACTATCAGAATTCAAAAGGTAGGTCATCTTTCCAAGATAATAACTCTTCTCATAATTCTCATCAACTGACTTGATCGTCGGAGTGCTTTTTGCAGGTGCCCCCCCTCCTGTTTCATTTGGTGACCAAGGCATATCCTGATTCGGATAATAGGTCGGCCAACTCTCGCTGGGAAACAAGTTATAGCTCGGATAAAGCAGGATATAGCTCGGCTGAACCAGGCAAGAACACCAACTATAGACACTCTCTATTTTTTTCACACGACTCTAGTTATAGTAGTGTTATTCTATGAATACCTAACCTTTCTCCCTTCTTTTAGAGTATAGTTTGTCATAGGTCTCTTGAAAACTTTTCTAATTGTAAATTCCATCCCCAACTCTAACCTGACATGAACAAATTTGGTAACATCATTAAAGATTGGATTTACAACTAGGTCATCTGCATCATTAGAATTTGGTGGAGTCCTAAGCTCATCTAACTTTCAAGAGTCACCAAAAAGTGAACATGAACATGAATAGGTACAAATTAGACTATTGCATGCATAAGTATAAGTTAGACTATATGGTGTATAAGTATAAAATAACCTATTAAACAAAATAGATTATCCTAAATCAATCACTTACCAAGACTCAGTTCATCAGATTCATATCTTCTATCATTCTCAAAATTTGAATCATTAGTCAAGGGATTTAAGTCTTCTTCATGTCCAATTTTTTTTCTTGTCTGAAGTGCTGACAATTTGCTTCTTTCTTTTCTTAGATATCCCTGCCTTAGATTCACTATTGGATTCTAAAATCCCAAGTGGCAGGTATGGCTTATACAAACTATCTTTCATAGATTCATATGAATCGGATGAGTCATCATCAACCCCAATGATTGGCCTTGGAGGTGCCTTCTTGCCATGAGATTTTGTCAAAAGTTTTTTAGATAACTTTGTTGAAGTGTTAAACATAAAGTCACCAGGTGTTTTTGTTGCTTTTTCGGTGTAATTCCTCTAAATAGTTTGTGAAGTTTTTGTGTAGCTTTATCCTGATTTGGGAGAGTGGATGTAATCAAGTTTGGTTGAGACAATGGTTTAGTAGTAGTGGGATTTTTTGTTTGGGAGCAATGAGATTGGGTTGTGATAAGTAGAGGTGTTCAAAACCAATCCAGACCAAATAAAATCGACTAACCGAACTGAAAAAACCAAAAATCGAAAAATGACGTTTTGCTATTTTTTCCTACGGTTCAGTTCGATTTTCAATTCTAATACTGAAAATCCTAACGGAACCGAACTGCTCACATAAAAAACCCTAACAAAACCAACCCCCAAACAGATAAGCTAAACTTAGCGCCACTCTCACTCTCTAACGAAGAAACCTCAAGTCCTCAAGTCCCAGCACCAAACCCCCCTCCTAGCACCGTTATCCTCCACAACACCATTTTCAGACAGCACCCACAACACCAATTTCCTTATCACGCTTCCCTCTTCTCGGCGGGGTCCTCTCTCCTTCCCTTCCTCCTCGATCGTCACGCTTCCCTCACCGTCTCCTCCACGCCGTCTCTCTCAACGTACCAGGTGGCAAGAACTGCCGTTGTCTTCACGCACAGTAGCTGCAAAGTAAAAAATGGAGCCTCCGAGTCAGGTATTCAATTTCTGTTCAATATATTTATTTAGTGTATTTGTTCAATATATGTTGCTGATTGTTGTTCATTGTACTTATTGTTGATTTTTTTAAATTGGTAGTAATTTTATTTTGTTGTATTTCTGCTTCTGTTTTTCTAATTATTTGTTTAATGTATTTGTTGCTGATTGTTATTCATTGTTCAATGTATTTGTTGTTGATTTTTAAAATTGCTAGTAATTTTATTTTGTTGTGTTTCTGCCTCTAATTTTTTAATTATTTGTTCACTGTATTTGGTCAATGTATTTGTTGTTATTTTTTTGAAATTGCTAGTAATCTTATTTTGTTGTTCAATGTATTTGTTTATGCAGTTTAACATCAGTTCAAGTGAGAATATGGGCAACACTGGAGGAGCAATAGGAGCTGTTGTTACTCTTCCGAATGAATATGCAAGCATAAGATCTCCAACTGTATTGCCTGTTGCATCAGCTCCTCGTAGAAACACAAGGAAGCTTGCTAATAGAGGCCGAGGGAAGAGGCGGGCTGTTGAAGAAGCTCCTGTTGATGACACCACTGAAACTGAGACTGACAAAGGTAAGAGAAAGCCCTTTAGACCTAGGTTTTGGACATGGGTTCACTTTACTAAAGATGAAACTAGTAATCTACAGTACCCTAGAGCTAAATACAAATGGTGTGGGGCTAGTTATGCTTGTAATACACATAAAAATGGCACCAGTAATATGAAAAACCATTTGTTATCGCAATGCAAAAAATTTCTTAAGGAAACATTAAATCCTACTCAAAAGATTCTTTATTTTCAAGATGTGATAAAAGATGATAGGAAAGGGATAGGTAGTTCACTTTCTGCTGTCTCTTTTGATATTGATCTTTATAGACAAGCCCTTGCTAGAATGATTATTATGGATGAATTGCCTTTTCGCATATTGAAGGGGAGGGTTTTCGTTATTATATGAGTTGTTTGCAACCCAAATTTTCACTTCCTATAAAGATTACAGTTGTTAGGGATTGTTGGAAGCTTTATTTGAATGAAAAAAATTAAGTTGAAGTCTGTTTTTAATCAACTAAATCAAAATATTTGTTTGACAACTGATTGTTGGTCATCTATGCAAAACTTGAACTATTTTTGTTTTACTGTTCATTACATTGATGCTAATTGAAACTGCAAAAAGGAATCCTAAATATTTGTGCTATCAAAAATCACAAGGAGAAAACAATTGGTAGGAAGATTGAGAAATATTTGTTGGGAAGGGAAATATTGTGAATTTTTCTATAACTGTTGATAATGCTAGTACAAATGATATTGATATTTCTTACTTGAAAAGTAGAATGGAGGATTGGAACTCACATCCATTGAAGGGAGAGTTTTTGCATGTTAAATGTTGTGCTCATATTTTAAATCTTGTTGTGAATGATGGATTGAGAAAAATACATGATTCAATTTTAAAGATTAGGAATGCAGTTAGGCATGTGTATGCATCACCAGGTCGTATTGAGAGGATTTGGAGAAGTTAGAATTAGGTATGGTCAAGTTTCGATAGATAATTTTCTTTATTATCTTTAAATAATTTTTAATTTAGTTTTATTTATATATATTATTTGTTATGATTGTTCCTTGTTTTATATGTTTTGTAGAAGTTGCACGCACTCCTGATCTTAATGAAGAAGATTCTGGTGTTGAGTCTAATTGAGTATATCTTGTCATGGTATGAATTGTTTTATTATTATTATATAACTGCCTTTTGATTTCAGGTTGGTTTGCTTAAAGAAGTTTTGCTATTTTGTTAGAGAGGATACCAAAACGTAGCTATCTTTTTCTGGAAATTTTTACTTTATTTTTTGTTGAATTGACTATTGAACTTTTAATGCTAATTGTCGTATTTTAATTTCTTTGGTCATTGAATTTTATTAGATCAATATTTTTGTTAGTTATTGTGTATTTGTGTTCTATGATTTTAATGTTATGACTTTGTGAAATAGTGCGGCAGGTTTTTGTGTGAATTGATTGAAAAAATCAAACCAAACAAAACCGATTTTAATTGATTAGTTTTGGTTTGGATGGTCTTGATAAAAAAATCGAACCAAACTGCACCACAAACACTCCTAGTGATAAGGGCATGCTAACAGTGAACTTTATTGTGGATTTTGGTGTGGGCTTCGATGTAGGCATGTCAGGTTGGGAGGTGGACTGAGGTCCGCATGTCTTAGCCTTGGGTTGCATATTTGGGTCACTAAGTGTTAGGGTCTTTTACTCATTGGGGTCACACAATTGGATTAGAATTGTGTTAGTTTTCTTAACCTGCTCTAAGCCTAACACATTGCCATCCTTATCACCTCTTCCACCAACACTTTCATCATCATCATCATCAGACAACTCCATTATTTATAAATTTAGGAATAAAGGGACCATGCTCAAAATAGATATGGATGACATTGGCATTTTGGTGGCAGAGTGTAATGTCCCAAGCTTCTTTTTTCTATTATTACTATCCTACCCTTTAATTTTATCAAAATTCTTGCATTACCCTTATTCCTCCTACCCAACCCTAATCCTAAATTACTAAACAACTTCCACTCTTCCTCATCAACCACAGCCCCCCTTCTTTTTAGGAATAAATAATTGATTATGTGAGCCTTTCTATTCGAGAGTAATGATCTGCAATGGGTATCTACTCTTTGTTGAGTTCTTAGACGTCATCTGCTCTATATGTCACAGGCATGATCCATCCATATTTACTTATTTTATCTTTTGTTAAAATTATGTATTTATTCATTCTAGAAACTATAAATTTATTCAAAACATTTATAACCTTCTTATTTATCTTATATTCGAATATGTTAGGCTTGCTAGGGGATAATTTCCCTGAGCGCCAATCATGGCTCATTTGAGCTATGACAAAGTGGTATCAGAGCTTATGTTTAATCTGTGTAATATGGAGCAAGTGTCCTATGGTAGGATCACAATTGTATAAATAGAAGCGCGCCTATTTGTACAAATTGTGGCACTATCAGAGGCCTATAAGAATGCCACCCTTCTCCTTTGTGTCATTATCATCTTCTGATTATTGTGATCGTGCATTCTCTGCCGTTTCTTACTGCTCCAGTCCTTTTTCTTGTACCCAATCTTGAACGTGTTTTTACAATGGTTTCATGTTTTGGTTCTGGTTTGCGATTTCTCTCGTAGCTAATTCTAATCTTCTTCGATTTTGTGAATGCGTGCCTTAATCTTCTTTGTCTTTGTCTTTGTGTTGTTCACTATGACTCCTGATGTCGATATTTCATTAACTACTTAAGAGATTCGATCTATGTGTGCTGTGAATTATCATCTAATTTCTTTATAGAGCTGTATTTGAATTTGTGGATTACATGGATTTGTTGAGTTATTGTGTTACTGGTCGAGCTGCTTTGTTCTGGAGTTGATAAGCGATATTAGAGTTTTCTTCTTATGTTGATAATCTTTGAAGTTATGACATAATTTTGATTTGCTTGTGATTTTTTTTCTCTTTCAAATCAAGAATTTTGAAAATTGTTATTTAGTTGTTCAAGAAAAGGGATTATGTGATAAACATGTGTGAATGGAATGTTATTGTTGTTTATTGGATTGGTGATTTTCTCTGTTTAGGTGTAATAAATTATTTAGGTGATTAGTTAGCTAGATTAAAAATCTTTCAGATTAGAAGTTTGGTTGAGCTTTTCTAATTTGATTATCTGATGTTGTTATGGTTCTTTGTTGCTGAACATGGCTTTCCTGTCACAGAATTATTTTCTTGCTTGATAAGTTAAGATAAAGACTGTGAACGATTGTTTTTGGTTGGTGATTAAAAGATGAATTTTGTTTTTGACTAAAATATAAAAGTGTATTATTGATAATGCCCGAGTGAAAAAAAAAATCCAATAGTTATGTATGTCAGGGCATTATAGAAAAAATGCATTAAACAAATACTACATGGAATGTGAAAGAATTTCTTTAGTATGGTGCAGAACAAATGATAACAAAAGTATTCTAAAGCAAGTCATGTGAAATCATCTAATTGAACTTGTGAAGTCAATTTTCTTTAGTTAGAAAATTTTTATTTGTGCGAGATGATTCTAGAATAAGAAGATAATTGGAATCGACGTCTTAAAACTTCTTAGACTAGTACGAAGTTAAGGAAAATATAATGCTGATGACAACTAGAAGTAGAAATATGTTTTGTGATGTAAACTATTTCGTCTGATGAACCTTATTCTTTGTTTTGTAAAGACTGTTTGCTCGTGTTTTAAAAAGTAAGGAATTTGTTCTGCCAAAGATATAGAGAACCAAACTATAAGAAAAGTTGTTGTATTAATTTATGTTACCCTATAGTAATAATAATAATACTGGTTTTTGGCACAAGAATTTTTCTTCCTTTATCGTATAAATTAATCTTTAGTATATTATAACTACTGACTCATATATGAAGAAAGTTTACAGCAACCATTGTGTTCTCTATTCTCAACATGGTTTTTAAAAGGCTCATATCTCCCTTGGTATTCTTTTTTTATCTGACGTTTGCAAAGTTTTTGTTCTTATTTAGGATAATAAAAAGAATAGTCAAATATACTGTTACTTCTCATGCTTGTAAATTTATAGTTAAAATTATTATCTTATTGATCAACATGTTGTGGCAATCATAAGATGATAAGTCTTTTATTCTTGCTAATGATTATGTTCTCCTTTCAATTAACTATCTCACACAGATCACTAGTTACTATTGTAACTTAACTATTACCAATAAATTTGCTATACTTTCTAATACATTGAACTTGTATCCTTTTCAATTTGTCTTACCAGATCTTAGACTTTGATTTTGATAATCTAACTGATATTTTACCTCAATTTTATTACAGTAAACTTAATGTTAATTTTGTAATTTTGATTGATTTTTCTTATATTCTAATAATAAGATAATAAAATCCAACATGAGCTAAATATTTTCTAGAAAGTTATAAGCCTACAATTCGTATACATGGGCACTCAAGACAATAATATATATGAAGAGAAGAGTGATAAATAGATTTTTATAATGATTGAACCCAAAATGTGGTCAGATGACTAATATTAATAGAGATTATTGAGATTTTCTAAGTAGCAAGCAAGTCAATTTCTTTGGTCATTGGACTGTTGAGTTTCTTGATTTTTATGTAGCTGTTATTTTTATGTTTCCTAGCCTTATTTCTGGGTTGAAAATTTGTGAAGACTCTGTATATACCAAACAAAAAAAAAGTTTTTTTTTTATGATATATTTTCCAAGATACGACAATGATTTGGGAGATATATTTTCGAATATTTAGATTCAAAATATATATTTGAGTTTGTCCTTAGTTCATGAACTTTAAGTTTACTTAACTATTTATGAAGGTGAATTCTCTTTTTGGTGTTTTATCTTTACAAGAAATATAATTCCATACCAATTTTCTAAAATTCTTTTGTGCTTTGATCATGTTAAAAAAGTAGTTATTTTAACTGATCTTAGTGTATTAATTGCCAGTACTTCAAATTTTAGTTTTATTATTATCATTATTTTGTATGTGAATTTATTTATAACTTAATATTAAGTCTAGCTGCATGATGATAGAAAATTATATGACTGTATTTTACCAACAGTGACCATAATGAGTTAAATACATAAAGATACATGTAAATTCTGGCTTAAGGGACAATAAAGAGCGCAATTACATTTCTTGTCATGTTTTACATAACCTATCTACTATTTTGAGTTAGGAGATATCAAACTTTATATTGACATAATTATTTAAGGTCCAAAGTCATGATAATAATCTCAAACGTACTTAGTCGAAGGTTTCTATAGAAAGGGAAAAGAAGCATGCTGATTTTGTGATAGTTACTGTTTTTGATATTTTTTTACTGTTAAGTTGCCTATTCCAGAATGTGTTGTCTTATTTTAATTTATGTTTTGCTTGCTTTCTCTGTTGTCGATTTTGCCTTTTTGCTTATACATATCCTTGCTTGGTTGTGTACTTAGGTATCCTTTAAGATTCTTGATGGAAAAACATTTGCCCCTGATCCCTATTACTCTAATTCATAAATTTTGCATCTTTTGTTTCAATTTAAATTTGTTTGACGTGATGGTATTTATGCTTGAAATATTTGTCTCGTATCTTTTCTTTGAGATTGTGAAATGATTCTCTCTTAGTTGCATCCATTGTTGATGGATATCTTACCTGATTGTGTTCTGAAACATTCTCTTAAATCTTTGTAAAAATTGTCGTTGACTTTGGTTACCTTCTTTTGTGCACTTTGTATTTCTTTTATTCAAGCTTGAACTTGTTTCGACCTGATACTCCATCTTCTCTTAGATTGTTCCTATCAAAGTTCCTTAATTCAGATTTCTTTCTTAAAATACGAATTAACTTTCTTTCTAGCACACTTCATTCTTTTTGTACATCATCGCTTAATTGCGATCTTGTACATCCTTCCACGTTCTTGCGAACACCAACTGTGTTATTTGCTTTTTCTTCCTAAGTTTTGAATCCCATTGAGTGAATTCAAGCTTGTTTTGGTGTAACATGCGATTTCTAGATTAGCAAGTGATACATTAGCTTTTTAGGATACAACTTATCGATGCTGAAGTTTGGAAGGTTGTAATCCTAAGATTTGACATGAAACCAGCTGTTGTTGCTATGGATATGTACAACAAAGTCAAGGAGACTATGAGGTAAAAGTGTATTTTAAGGAGATTGACGAACGAAGTGAAAAGTGCTATGTATATCTGAGTTGTCAAGGAAACGAGAGTAGACGAATGTCAACTGCATCTTTTTAAAGCAAACCTATCCTGTAACCTTTTGTACCGATTATACTTCTTCCTCATGCTTGGTAAAAGGCTAAAATCATGTAACATTTTGTACACTATATCAATTTTTGAGAGCGAAAATTTTTGTAAGGATGGTAGAATGTAATGTCCCAAGCTTCTTTTTTCTATTATTACTACCCTATCCTTTAATTTTATCAAAATTTCTGCATTACCCTTATTCCTCCTACCCAACCCTAACCCTAAATTACTAAACAACTTCCACTCTTCCTCATCAACCATAGCCCCCCTTCTTTTCAAAACTCACACCATACACAAATACATCCACGCAGAAAAAAAGAGAGAATGGCAGAAGGGGTTGCTGCTTCCATGCCTCGCCACCGAAGTTCTGCCGCTTCCAAGTCGCCATCGACGTCAACCCGAGAGAAAGAGGGAGTCTGCGAGTTGAAGGAAGCTGGAGGAGTGTCGCTGCCGTTAGCATTTCGCCGTGCCGCCATCATGGTCGCCGAGAGGGACACGGTCAGTCTCATCGTCGTCAGATCCGTCGTTGCCATGCTTTTCCCATCGCCGATCCGTCTTTGCCGATGGAGACCCCGTCGCCGAGCTTCTGTGCCGACGCTGCCACCGTTGGGTTTCCAGGAAGAGGAGCTCAAACGAGAGAAAGAGAGAGAGAGAAAGAGAGAGAGAGAGAGAGAGTTCGCAGAAAGAGAAACATGACCATACACGAGCAGAGGGGGAGGAAGAACTCGCCAGAGGAGAGGGAGACTTGTCGCCACGCCTCTAGTAGCCAGGAACGGCGCTACCGTCACCGAAAAACACGCCGGAGCTTCCAAACTCACCGGCAACACTACCTTGCCACTGTTCTAGTCTAGCTTCTTCCCTTAGTTTGTTCTATTTTCACCTTATCTCTGCCATCATTTCATTTTTATACCTTGTTCTTATTTTGATTTATTTTTGTCTTTGGTCTGTTTTGGATTTTCCAGAATTTTATCTGCCTTTGTCTCTATATTCGATTTGAAATTACTGCCTTTGCCTAGTGTTGTGGTCATTGTTGCTGTCGTGAGAATTGAAGTTGTTGCCATTGCCTTGGTCCAAATTCTGTGCTCTTCCGTTCCATTCTACTTCAACTTTCCTCACCTTTTAATTTCGCACTCCGGGTTCGGCCTCTTCGGTCCCTTAGGACCATATTGTGAGTAGGCTTTACATGTATAATTATAATTGTTTGTCTTTATGTCTCTAATTATTTTGATATACGGTGCTTTGAACTTAGTTATACTTACAACGATTACTATCAGGGGATTTTAAATTGGTTTTAATAATCAATTTATTAGAACTAAATATTTATTCTTGTTAAATTCATTTTAATATGCACATGAGACTATATGTTTTTATTATATGTGTGTTTGAAGAAGTTTTATATCATTTTAAAGTATTTGATTTTATTCGAATATGTATTTTTGAAACATTGAAATATTTGTTAGTATTTATTTATTTTGAAATTGAAAAATATGTTTGAAATTCCTTCAAATTGAGAAAATGTGATTGAATATGATTTGAATGAGAAAATATTCTTTGATTTGATTTGATACCTCATGTTTGAAAGACTGAAGAATTTGTTGTATTTGAAATTATATGTTTTGAATTGGTTTGGGAGGCTCGTATTAGAAAACCATAGTTAACGGCGGTTATGATATTAATCTAGATTATCTGGCTCAAACCTCAGCTAGCAGGGGCGTTGCTAGCCTAACGTGTAGGCCACACGTTGGATTTGTTATTCCGTACGGACACACGAGAGGAAAAGGCTACCCTTAGAGGTGGAGCCGCCCAAGTGTGGACTATTTGATTTGATTTCTGTATGAGAACTCCCTTATTGATTCACTTATTCATATAAGTTATTATTTTCTAATTAAAATTATTTTATTAATACTTTTTATATGGTCTCATGTGAATTATAGATGTACTGTCTAGTCATTGAGTTACAAAACTCACTCCGTTTTTCTAAAAATATTTTTCAAGAATAAATAATTGATTATATGAGCCTTTCTATTCGAGAGTAATGATCTGCATTGGGTATCTACTCTTTGTTGAGTTCTTAGACGTCATCTGCTCCATATGTCACAGGCAGGATCCATCAATATTTACTTATTTTATCTTTTGTTAAAATTATGTAATTATTCATTCTAGAAACTATAAATTTATTCAAAACATTTGTAACATTCTTCTTTATCTTATATTCGAATCTGTTAGACTTGCTAGGAGATAATTTTTCTGAGCGCCAGTCATTGCTCATTTAAGCCGTGACACAGAGGCTAATCATGTCCCTTAGATTCTGATCCTTCTTCAACCTCCTAAAATCGTATTCCAATCTTTTTTAGGGTCCCAATACTAGCAGGCATCAGCTTTATCATAGTCCAACTCCTTGTAATAATCAGCAATAGCAAAAACATCCAAATAATCTTCATTAACTCTAAGTCATTCATTAGTGAGATGGATGTATACACAACACTACCATCAGAAGTTTGGGTCTCAAATCTTCTTCCATGGTGAAAAATAAGTTTCAGTCGATCACTCATCTAAAAAAACACAACAAAATAAATCAAAATTTATCATCGTAGAAATAGGAATTTTCAGAAAATGCAAAATAATCACTTAATAAAAAAAATGCATAATTATTAGAATGATTAAAATAGAAACCTTAAACTCTAGAACATAATGACAAAAAAAAAAAAACAAATGACAGAAAATATGAAAAAAATAGACAATGCAAGCATGAGAACCACAACCTCCCATAATTATTACCTAACTAACAACAACACAATTCAAACAAGTAATAGGCAATAAACCTAAACCTTACCTTTCACCTTTGCCAATGTTAAGTACGATAATATTGACAGAGATAAAAAGCTTCAATAACCAAATAAGCGGATGTCGTGAAAGAGCATTGGCTAGCCACAACGATTGAGACTTGAGGGAGACAAAGAGGCAATGAAGGCGAGAAGATCATCTTTGGCTTTTTGGTGAAACAAATGTTTGTTAACGGAGATCTCTTAGAGAGTTTTTTTTTTTTATTTGAAGAAGACATATTATAATGTGCAACGACGTTGTTTTGCTGTAATTGGAGCCTAACCACTGAACGACGTTGTTTGGCAAACTGCCAAGTTGGCACTTAACTGCACACATCAGTAATGTTAACATGACTGGTAATTTTCGGACAACCGGTAACTCACGCTTCTAAGAGTGAGGGGTACATTTGGTCATTTTAAAAAGTAAAAAATTTAATTTATGTGAATTGAGAATTTTAGGGAGCCGAAAACAAATAGAGTAATCTATCAAAATGGTACTTGAAAAGTTCGCATCGCTGACAAAATGAATCCCAAAAGATTCTAATGACAAATAAGCATCTGAAAAATTTAAAAAGACGACAAAAAAAACTAGATATTAAATATACATTTTAAAAGATAATTTTAAAAATCAAATTTCGATATAAATTTAATAATTTTTTTAATTTTATTGTGAATGACCATATTTTTTAAAAATAAAAAAATCTAGAGATCAAATTTTACTCTAGATTTTTTTGTGTACCTTCTAAATATTTATTCAAATGTTGCGACAAATTTAGATCTAATGAATAACTTATTTGCTAAATATGAAATATTTTGTTACTTATAAAAAATATAATATTTATTAATCCTTTTTGTCGTATCCTCAAATCATTAAAAAGTAATTTTTCGATAACGTCTTTTATTTTTAGGGACTTTTTGTCCATGAACAAAATCTTTTGTATATTGAATTGGTAATTAACCTAAACAAATATTATTGGGCTTGATTGAAGATAAATAGGCCCATATTTTTATGGCTTGATACTTGCGGGGGAGCAACAATAAACGTAGAGAGGGGGCCACCGAGAAACTTCCACTCAATCAAACAAAAACTAAAATCGCAGCATACGAACACACAGTTAATAGATCTCCTCCTTCTCCTCCTCCCTCTCCTTGATCCATTCTTTCTTCTCACGATCGCCGGATCCGAACTTTAATCAACAAAACATGGCTGGTTTCAGCGGCGATGAAACTGCTCCTTTCTTCGGATTCCTCGGCGCTGCCGCTGCCCTAGTTTTCTCCTGTAAGCCCCTCTTTCCTTTCATTTTTCTTCATTGCATAGATAGATCCCTTTGCCCCAATTGCCCAACAGGCAAAAAATGGATCCAAGTTGTGATTTTGATGTGTGGGGTGTGGTGTGTGGTGTGATTCAATTGTTTGATTTAGGTTCAATTATATGCAGGTATGGGTGCGGCTTATGGCACTGCAAAAAGTGGGGTTGGGGTTGCATCGATGGGTGTGATGAGACCCGAGCTTGTGATGAAATCAATTGTGCCAGTTGTCATGGCTGGTGTGTTGGGTATCTATGGTTTGATCATTGCGGTTATCATCAGTACTGGGATTAACCCTAAGGCCAAATCTTACTATCTCTTTGATGGCTACGCTCACCTTTCTTCTGGTTTGGCTTGTGGCCTTGCTGGTCTCTCTGCTGGCATGGCTATTGGCATTGTAGGCGATGCTGGTGTTAGGTATTTTGTTTGTCTTACTCCCACTCCTGAATCCTAATTGGTTGTGGTTTGTTTGTAGGATTTAAATTACTTGCAAGCCATAATGCATTCTATAAGTTTCAGTGATTTTAGTATATCAATGATTGATTTAATAATGAGTCTTGTTCTTGTTTGTGATTAAGGGTAGCCAATGATTCATCTGGCCTTTAATTCATGTGATATGTTTTGTTTGATTTAACGAGTTGCATATAATTTTATGTTTTTTTCTTTAGAATATGTCTGTAACTTGTATTAGTTGTCTTGCCTTCCTCTGCTATGATGGATATAAGATCATCCCCTCATTCTACTTTAGCATAAAAGGTGATACTGAATTAGAAATGTTTAATGCTTCTTTTGTTAATCTTTTCTGTCTATTTTATAAATTCTGCTGTGGTTTCTGGTTTGTTCGTTACATTTAGAATGCAGATTTTAGCAGAGTATATATATTGTTATATCTATTATGATGGATGAACTTGATACTTAATGCATTGCATAGGTGAAGTTTTGTTTGGAAATTGTAGTTATATGGATAATTAGTTAATTACACATTCTTTTCTAGTTAGAATAAGTATAGTCACTTTTGCATGTATGCAACTGTACAATAAAGAAACAGCTATTCTTACATATAGTAGTGATTAGATAAAATAATTTGGTTTACATGTCCAAATGGAAAAATACAATTTTATTTTACAAAAATGTTGAAAGACTAGCATTCATGTTGATTGTTTAAATCCAAAGTTCTTAATTATCTAAGTGCTTTTGGTAACTTTTGCAGTTGCTGCTTTTATTATTATACTGCAATTCACTATGTATATACAACATTGCTGACTGGATAAATGTTTTTAATCTTTGGTTTAATGTGTTTAATTTGACATGCTAATGTTAATATACTGGTTTTGTAGAGCAAATGCCCAGCAGCCAAAGCTTTTCGTTGGAATGATTCTCATTCTCATCTTTGCTGAGGCGTTAGCGTTGTACGGACTCATTGTTGGCATCATCCTTTCTTCCCGTGCCGGCCAATCCAGAGCTGAATGATTAATAGAGAGTTCCCTGTTGGTTGTGGTGCACAGACGCGTAAATTGTGAATGTTACCAGGGATTTTGTATTGGCAAGCTTTTTAGCTTTGTCATGCTCCTCATTCGTCTTTTGCAGGTTATCCAGGAATAAAACCCGTCAAACTATTTATTTGGTCATCACTGTGTTTAGTATGTTCGATTCGAACTAGATTGGATTTCTCTGTAATAAAACAGATGTTTGTGTTGGTTACTATATTGTTTAATTAGTATTATTTCATACTCTTCAGTCAAGTCTCTCTTTATGATTTTGGAACTATAAATGTTGATATGACTTCGTGTAGTGTCTTAATTCTTGTATGAAGGTGGATTGCTATGTCAAATTAAAGATTTCATAGTGCCTTAGCCGTGTTTGTGAAGTACTCAAATGCAAAGAACATGCTATAAAATAGGAAAAGTACAAGTACACAACTTCTAACTAGTCATCTGTAATTAATAAGTATTAATTTTGTATTTTTAAAAAGATAAAATTTAAATGAATGACAATTTGAAAAATGGAGTGTAGTTTAAAAATATTTGTTGGTTTGTGGTTGGTTAGATTTCTATTAGTTACTTAGTGGGATTGAAATAAAATATTACTAAATGTATTGTGTAGCTAATAGAAAGTTGTATTTTTATTATTTAGGAATTGGATAATCTCTTCTTGATTTGTTGAGGGTTGATAGTGTTGGAGTTGGAGTTGGAAGTATTTTTGTTTCAACAACTATTTTAAGTTGGCTTTAGCAAATAATTCAAGGTGGTTTAGAGAGTGGCAATTGCAATCATTCTAAGAAATGACAAAGTAAAAAAATATATATGAAAGACATTTACCAAGAAATTGTTTACTTCTAAAATTTAAAAATGGTCAATAACTAATTTTGAAGATCAAAGACATTCACTTGATGAGGATGCACAAAGATATAAAGTCGATTTGACTACCAGAATCCTTCTTTTAGGGTTGAACCTCCAAGAAAATGATATTAGGAGTTTACTCTAGTTGTACTGATTACTGAATCATGGACTGCTATCTAAATCTAAGACTACATCAATCATTTTGTCTACTGAATTTCTCTTTGTTTAGGCCAATGCTTTTTGTTTTGGAGACTAAAAAAGTGGATTGCAGAGTCTTATACTCGATCTGGAAATGTATATTGGTTAATGAATTTTAAAATAGAATAATGTTAAACATTCAAGTCTTTTTGTTAATTAAGTCCAACTAAATTTATCTTTCATAACAAAAATCAGGATGTGTAGCATTACTCTTTCAAATATGCAATCGGGATGATTGAAAATGGAATTCAAAAAAAAAAAAAAAAAAACGGTTGTTCCATGACAAAAACAAAGTACTACTTCACTTTTAATCCTGGTGAAATGTTATGCACTTATACTAGTTACTAGCACAGTATCTTAAAAAGTTAGATCAATTGATAATGTTCGGCTTTTTCGCGATTTACTAATATATTGAGCATTAAAAATATTCTTATCATTACTTCATTCTTTACATAATTACAAGAATTGAATATCTTTAGTTCAATACCTTTTCTGTTTCACGATGCCAAGTGATATTTTAGGACAGTTCGGTTGTGTTTGTTTTTGAAAATAGAATAAAACAAGATACAAAAGATAGAAACACAAAATTTTGTGTTCTTGTATTTGGTTTGATGATAAACTAGAACTGTTTTTTTGCTGTCTCGTGTTCTATCCTCGTCTTTTGTAGTGTGAGTTTTTTCTGATTTCTGAGCTTGGCAGAACTCTTCGATCTCCATCTGTCTCTTGGCCTTTTCGTGGAATTTGGCGAGAGTCTTTGGCTTGGCTATGGTGATTGGTTCTTGAAATTTTTCCGGCTGGAGTTCACTCTTGATAGCATGCAGATATACTTCGGGATGAAGATCTAGTATGGTGATAGCTACCTTTGTGAAACGGATTATGTAATCTTTCAAGCTTTCGTTCTGACCTTGTTTGACTGTATTCAAATAGTCGGAATCGTGCAAGTAGATAAAAGAAGCTGCGAAGTGATCTTCAAAAAGTTTTGCGAGTTCCTGAAAACGAGAAATAAAATCTGCAGGTAAAGAACAAAACCAATCAAGTGCAGGACTGTCTAAAAAAGTAGGAAAACAAAGACATAAAACAGGGTCAGAAGCACCGTTTACTATCATTATTGATCGGAATTTTTTGATGTGCTTCTTTGGGTCTCCTAACCCATCGTAAGGAGTTAGGGTCATCGGCAAAATGAATCTTCTGGGCATTTGAAAATTCATAATATCAGCAGTGAACGGCCCTACAGCATTGTTGGGTTCATTATCTTCGTTTTCTGGCCGAGCTTCCTCGTGCAAAGGAGTTTCAGAAGCGTGTGTTGGATCAGATTCGTGATCTTCATCCTCCACTTGTTCGGTGCGATCACCATTGTTTTCAATCCGAGCATTAGTCAGCTCAACTATCTGGTTCGCCATCCTTTGATTTTTCTCCGCCATGCATTGGTTAGTTTGTTGTAGTTCGGTTACCATCCAAAGAAATTCAGAGGGTGTTAGTGGAGGCAGCTCAGCCATGAATGGATAAAGGAAGCTTTGAGGCCAATAAAAGGGATGAGGAAAGATTTTGTCTTCGTCTCCACGGTGGGTGCCAATTGTTCTGACCTGGGTTGCCGAGGTATAACTCGCCGGCAATGAGTTTTCATACTGACTTGCAGGTCGTTGTACTGAGCTTATATTTCCAGTAGGGATGCACCTCGGCACGGAAGTGAACAACAAAAGGTGGAGAAGTACCTGCAAAAGGCACTCCAATACTTAAGTCAGTTCAATGTATCCAAGAAAATACCGTACCTTCCTTATATGTAGGATGAGGTGTTTTGTGGTTACGTTTTTTATGATTATTTTCATTGAAAAGCAGTTATATCATATCGAGATGTTGTGATTATGATCGTCCGTTTGGTTCCGAGTTGTACCGTTTGGACGAATTATTGCTCATTAAACCGAGCTATAACGTATAATCTCGAGTTATGACTTTTTAATTAGATTGTAACAGTCATATCACAAATTGTTCTTACCTAGGTTGCCGAGGTATAACTCGTCGGCAGTGAGTCTTCGTATCGACTTGCAGGTCGTTGTACCGAGCTTATATTTCTAACAGGGATGCACCTTGGCGCGGAAGCGAACAACAAAAGAAGGTGGAAAAGTACCTGCAAAAGACACTTTGATACTTAAATCAGTTCAATGTATTCAAGAAAATATTGTACCTTTCTTTTTTGTGGTTACGTTTTTTATGATTATTTTCATTGAAGAGCAATTATATCATATTGGGACGTTGTGATTATGGTCGTCCGTTTGGTTCCGAGTTGTACCATTTGGACGAATTATAGCTCATTAAGCCAAGCTATAACATATAATGCCGAGTTATGACTTTTTAGTTAGATTGTAACAGCCATATCACAACCCCCAAGTTTGGCTTGTTTCAACCTGCTTCATTAAAAATATTGTCAGGTCAAACTTGGGGGCTGTGATATGGCTGTTACAATCTAACTAAAAAATCATAACTCGACATTATACGTTATAGCTTGGCTTAATGAGCTATAATTCGTCCAAACGGTACAATTCGGAACCAAATGGACGGCCATAATCACAACGTCCCGATATGATATAACTGCTCTTCAATGAAAATAATCATAAAAAACGTAACCCCAAAATACCTCATCCTACATATAAGGTACGGTATTTTCTTGGATACATTAAACTTACTTAATTATTGGAGTGCATTTTACAGGTACTTTCTCACCTTTTGTTGTTCGCTTCCATGCCGAAATGCATCCCTGCTAGAAATATAAGATCGGTACAACGACTTACAAGTCAGTACGAAGACTCACTGCCGGCAAGTTCGACAACTCTGATCAGAACAAGAACAAATTATAAAAATCTAATTTATTCTCATTTTTTTCATTCAAAAAATTTGAGAAAAAAAATATAATAATAAAAAATATAATTATAAAAAATTAATAAGAATAATGAAAGAAAAAATAAAAAATAAATTGTGTCTTTTATTAATGTCTCTGTGTTTTCGTATCAGAATAGACACAAAATACATTAATTCAATATTTGTGAACACAATATTTTTGTATATATCTTATCTGTTAAATACAATTTTATATCTTTGTATCTTTACTTCAATGTTCCGTCTCTATAAACAAACGCAGCCTTAAAGAACTTAATTATATATTGCCTTTTAATGTCATCACTTAAACTATAAATTCTTGAATAGAATTCCATTCAATATCTATGGTGTACATACTAACATTATTATTTAATGATTAATTCATGCTTAACAGTACTACAACACGTTAATAGTGAATGTCTGAGTGATGTGCATTTGACTAACTTTCGACTTGGGTGAGTCACGTGATAAAAAAGAATCCTAAAGAAAGTACCAATATTTTTGGTATTAATATCTACATTAGTTAGTAAACACATATTCGTGGTCAATTTAGACATATAATTGATGGAACACGGATCAATTTTCTAAAATCCATTTTTCCATAAATTCTAAGTTTCTAACTATGGAACTTTTTTTTTAACACCAATAAAAATTCAACACACACTTCTTTGGTTAACAAGAGAGGAAAAAAAATTTTAGTGAATATTGGATAGGGGAAAACTTTGTTTTTCAGGCCTTTTCCTATTTCATAATGTAGTTTAGACGGCAAAATTTCAAATCACTCATTAGTTGAAAAGTAATGGCGGAATTTGAGAGTATTGAGACCAAAGTTAACAAGTTTGCGCTAGGATTAAGACTCCGTTTAACTCAGACGCTGTCAATTTAAAATTTAATCAACACTTTGTGTTTGTGAGCTGTTTGTTTGTGTTGGAAGGGGCAAATTAGTTCGAGTAAAATAAATAAATAAATAAATAATCGCCTTACCCGATCTTCCATGTCTATATTAATATTGGGAGTTCTGACACTCAATAGCTCCCATCTTGCACATGATTCAAACGATTATATAATTTGAGAGGACCCTTAACGGTCACTGCACGGTAGAGTATTATAGTAGTAGAAGCTTTTGTCCTTCCACTACCGTGTTCAGCTTTGTAGATCTTATAACCCAGATCTTCAGGCATATTCTAATACGGTAATACCCACGTTATCGCTTCTTTTACCAGTTTTTATGCCACTCCCACTTGTGGAGAATCTTCGTGCCGTTGTAACGCTACCACATACTACAAAAAGAGTGCATGGCATCGGCATCAAATGCATAACCTCAACCTACCCTCTCTAGATTGGACCTTTTATCCCCACAAAACCTGATGGGATCACAAATAGGAAGCTTCTCTATTTAGCAAAAGAGAATTTAATGAATGTGAAAAAATTAAAAAAAAAATGTAATAGAGACAGATGGCTTAATTATTTCCTAACACCTTCCCTGAATCTCTGATGCACTCCAAGAATCCGCAAAAGCAAATTAAAGAGGAAAAATAAAAGAAAGAGAGGCAAGAAGACAGAATCCTATTCAAATCCAATAAGTGGATGGATATGAGAATGACCCACAAAAAGTTCAAGAGTAGATGAGGCGTGGGCCAACTGCTTGTAAAAGCCAATCATATTATCCACTCTAACGCCGTTCCTCACGCCAATTTCTCTTTGAATAAGCAAGAAATGGAAAACTAAAATTGAAACAAAACAACCAAGCTTTGAATAAGGCAGCTGAAGAAACGACGTGGTGCAGACATTGTCCACTGAGACTGCAGGAGCACCAGACTGAGCACACCAAACACCGATGTCATTGCATTTCCTCTTGGGAACATGAACCTCGGACCCCACAACCTTAACGGCTAGCTAGCTTCATCCAACCCCGTTGCCGGAAAACTGAGTAAATGAACCACATGATGATGTCAGAAAACCAGGTGACGGGAACAGTGCCTACTACACTGTTTCATGATGCCGTT
Organism: Arachis ipaensis; assembly: GCF_000816755.2. Lineage (NCBI taxonomy): Eukaryota > Viridiplantae > Streptophyta > Magnoliopsida > Fabales > Fabaceae > Arachis > Arachis ipaensis. The sequence continues at coordinate 12,305,177 of NC_029789.2, read as the reverse complement.
GCCTTTTGGCGGGAAATGCCAGCGTGAGGGCCCACATTCCCGCCCCCAATTTGCCCACACTCGTCCACGTGGACCTCGACCCTCCATTTTGTCAATGACGTTGACCGTTTTTGAGTGTGAGAGAGCATCACGGATTAAGATTACACTTGGCTCACTTTCTTGTGGTCCCCACCTAGCCATCTCCGACTCCGGCACTTGAAGGGCCCCAAAAAAATTGAAAAAACTGGCTCCATTCTTTCTTTTCTTTTTCTCTTTTTTTTTTCCAACAAAGAAAAAACAATTAAGAACTACAAACTGTTACATTTATGAAATCAAATTAACCAAAAAAGAAAAAGGAGGATTGAACTTTGAACAAAATAATGTCAATCAAACTTTGCAGTGATGGGTTTATGTTATGCTGGAGAAGTTTGAGAGGTGGGATCGGCGGAGGAGGGGATATCAGGGCCGACACGGCAGCCTTCGAGCATGAAAACGATGTCGGACATGGTTGGTCGGTCAAGAGGATCAGGTGCCGTACAAAGCAAGCCTACTTTGACACCCAACAAGAACTCTTCCCACTCTGATGATTCTGGGTCCAATTCAAGCAACCCTGGCTCTAGTAGCTCAGTAATTTGACCCCTCTGTAGTTGCTTCTTCACCCACTTGACTATGTCTTCGTCTTGGGTGAACATCACGGGGCGCTTTCCTGTTAGAAGCTCCAGCAACACGATGCCAAAGCTGTATACATCAGACTCCTTGGTGGCTTCCCCGGTTAAGATTGCTTCTGGAGATACATAACCCAAAGTGCCAACTGAGCCTGAAGTTGAGGCTTCGCTTGGGATTGCTATTGTTAGCCTCTCTAACCCAAAATCAGATAAATGGGCTTCGAAATCTGCGTCGAACAGGACATTCTGTGGTTTCACGTCCGCATGGACCATTGAGGACTGGTGCAGGAACGCTAATCCCCGAGCAATTCCCAGTGCAATGAGGTGTCGCATTGGCCAATTCAGAACATGGCCATCTTGATGTGAAGCTTCTTGGAGGAGTGTTGCGAGGTTTCCATTCGGCATGTAGTCGTAGACTAAGAGTCTCATGTCTGGTGGACCAGCGTAGTAGCCTCTTAGAACTGTTAGGTTTCGGTGCCTGACTTTGCCTAATGATTCAGCTTCTTTTCTGAACATGTTCTCGTCCAATGCCCCATCTGGGAGCCTGCGGACGGATAGGACCATGCCATCGTTGTAGCATGCCTTGAATACTAGTCCAAACCTTGTTCTGCTCAGCACATTCTCCTCGTCGAATTGTCTCGTTGCCTCTATTGTTTCGGCCAGTGTGATTTTGGTGTTGAACATAACCAGCTTTGGTCCACCGTTATCAGTGCTGCCTCGGCCTCCACTTGCCCCAGAACTGGCCCTTGCCGGGCTCTTTTTCTTCTCCCCCGAAACCCCTTCTTTGAGCCTCTTTCGCCATCGGAGTAGGCTGAAAATGTAAAAGCAGCAACACAATGCAAGTAATAAAGCTCCAGATGCAATGATGATAATCAAGACAATCAACCTCTTTTTATCCTTTTTGGTCATCTCCTCGCACTTTCTATCCAACGGCTTCCCACATAATTTCTCATTACCTGCAAATGAAGAGGCATTGTTGAATCTAGAGCCCAATGCTGGAGGTATCTCACCGTCAAGGTTGTTCCCAGAAACGTTGAAGTAGACCAAGCCAGGGATCATAGAAAGATTACTAGGAATTTCCCCACTGAAGTTATTAGCAGAGAGATCCAGCATTGTTAGGTTTGACAGATCTGTCAATGCCTCTGGTATGTTCCCTGAAAGATGGTTGTGATCCACTAACAAAGAATTCAACGAGGAGCATTTGGAAATATCCCCAGGCACATCCCCAGATAAATTGTTCCTGCCCAAATCTTTTTTTAGATCATTAGTTATGTTTAAAAATTGTCAAGAACTTCAACATCAGAACAGTTTCCAATTTCCGGAGGAATCACCCCCGAAATGTGATTATGAGCCAATGAAAGCACGGTCAGCGAACGAAGAAAGCCATAGTTTTCAGGTATATGGCCAGAAAATCCATTAGAGCTGAGATTCAAATACTGCAAACTCATCAAACTGCTAAACCCTTCCGGTACATCACCAGATAACTTGTTCTCCTGCAGAGCAATGACTTGTAGATTTGGCAGACCTGAGAGCTCAAACGGCAACTCACCTGAAAGATTCTGTTTGCTCAAGTCAAGTGTAGTGAGCCTGAAAAGATTCCCCACACTAGCAGGAATTTTTCCAGACAAGTCATTGCCACTGATATTGAGAACAATCAATCTATTTAGATTTCCAATAGTAGGAGACACTTCACCACTAAACTTGTTTCCACTGAGGTCAAGCACGGTCAAATTGATCAACGCCATTATCGTATCAGGCAAGGTTCCATTCAAACTATTACCTCTCAGACTCAACGTTTCAAGAGAGGAAAGGTTACCAAAACTCACCGGAACTGAGCCATGGAAGTGGTTCCCCCCAAGGGACAGCACCTTCAATTCTGTCATGTCACCGAAAAACGAAGGAACTTCGCCGGAAAGCTCGTTACCTTCAAAGTCAACCACACTCAGCGACCAGCATTTCTTGATTTCCACAGGAATGGCGTCGGAAAACGAATTGTTGGCCATCTTTAACTGCTCCAGTTTGGTGAGGCTCCCTATCTCCGGCGGAACCTCGCCGGAAAGTGCATTGCTGGAAACATCAAGAACCGTTAGCGTAGTGACATTGGTTAACCACAAGGGAAATTTGCCTCGTATGTGATTGTTCTGAACATCCAAAACCCGAAGAACAGTGAAACACGTGCTCTTCGTCTCAGGCCCCACGAAATCCGTGAAACCGTTGAATCCAAGTTGAACTATCCGAAGCGAAGGCGAGTGGACCGAAACGTTGCAGAAAAAGGAGGCTGGAATGGAACCAGTGAGATTGTTCTGTGATAGAGACATCACCTGAAGATTCGGCAGGGCAGAAATCGCCGACGGAATCACGCCGCTGAGAGCGTTTCCTTCAACGCTGAGGTGCACGAGAGAAGAGCAGTTCGCGAGCGCCGAAGGTAGAGTTCCCCTGAGGAGGTTGTGATCGAGCCAGAGGTACTGCAGCTGCTGAAGCTGCCCGAAGCTCGCCGGAAGCTCGCCGGAGAACTGGTTGTACGATAGGTTGATCAGCTGGAGCTGAGAGAGGTTGGCAATGGCAGTTGGAATCTCGCCGGAGAAGGCGTTGGATGAGAGGTCGAAGTACTTGAGGCCAAGAGGGAGCTCGCCGGAGACTTCTCCGGAGAGGTGGTTCTGCGCCACGTTGAAAATCTGAAGACCGGTGAGGTTCCCGATCTCCGGCGGAATGACGCCGGAAAAAGAGTTGTCCTGCAAGAAGACAGAGTGCAGGAGTGTGCATTTGGAGAGAGACGAAGGAATGGTTCCGTTAAAGGAGTTCGAACGGAGGCTTAACTTGCGCAGCATGCGCAACTCGGAGATTCGTTCAGTGAGTCTGCCACCGAGTTGAAGGCGAGGTACGCGCAACTCAGTGACTCGGCCGCTGGTGCAGGCAACGCCGCGCCAGTCGCACGGGGCCGCCGGCGAGGAGGGATCCCAGCCGTTGAGAGCTCCTAGAGGATCGTGAAGGTTGAGCTTGAAGGACGTCAAGGCTTGGATCTCAGCAACGGTTGCGGCGCTGCGATCGGCGCAAGATAAGAAAGGTGCGCACAGCACTAGAAATAGTAGAAGAGCTCGCATTGCAAAATGGTTTGTTAGTTGTCACAGCTTCGAAGAGAAAAAGAAAGAAACTCTGACAGACAGAGCAGTGTTATAATAAAAGGGAGTTGAGGTTAGCGTGGTGTGAAGGGGCAGCGCACATTAGCAGAGTGAAACAGAGGACTATCATTGAGTAGGGGTGGCGTAAGTGTGCGCCGATGTGCGTATTTGCCGGATTTAGCAGCGCTATGCTACTCTCCGTTTTTTTTCGTACGGAGAGAAAGAGAGAGAGAGAGAAAGAGACTCACACTCACACACCCTATGAAGTTTCTGTTTCTGTCTTCTTTATTTGGGAGGGTGTGTGTTTGTTAGTGAACTCTGCATCTTTCTTGCCATTTTTTTATTATTTATTTTATTTTAGGCTCGTTTCCCTCTTTCCCAAAACTAGGAACGCTTTGAAATAGCACTTTTGAAAACGGCACTGTGTGCATTTCTCATGGGACCCTTGGGTCTACTTCCTTTCTAACCTCATATGATGTGGTATGGCTTGAATCATTGAGTAGTTCTTTGCTCTCTTAAAAGAAAAATATATCAGTTTTTTAATAAATTTTCATGTTGATTATTCCAGGTGTTTCTGATTGTTTTAAATACAATTACAAGATCTAGAGCAACAAATAGCCTTTAAATGGACCAAAGTTGTAGGTATTTTTTATTAAATAAAATTATGTATCTTACTTTTTGGTCCCAAATCCAAATACATAATAATTATACGAACATGAACATGTTTGTACAAGAAAATATTCTTTTTTTGGTAGTTTAGTTATTTAGGTCGTGGTCTTGTCTATCTCAAACTACTGTTTTTTCTCTCTTGGACATATTTGGTTGGAAGTAGATGAAATTGTTTAGTGTTTTTTGTCTGATGATTGAGTATTTGGGGAAAAGCTGGGGGGTTTTCATGCTCGGACGGCTTAGACATATTTTTAACTTGTTTGGCACTTTATGCTTACACCCCATGAATATAGCGGTGTGTTTGATTTTTTTCTAATTCTCTATAAAGTTTTGTATGATTCGTTCCCCTTTCGATTGAATGGTCAAATTCAAATACATCATATGAAGTTGAAAGCAAAAGCAGCCAAATTTTTCACTATAGCTTAGGCTTTTGAATCCATTTTAGCCATAAAGTTCTGGTGGGAAAGTGCAACAAAGGCTTAATCCCCGAGGTACAAATTGGATTAATGTCCATCAATTCGGTGGACCATAAATCTCATAGTCACACTGATGGACTTTAGTAGTTAGAAATATCTTTCGTACATATATTCACTTTAGTTGTAAACATTGACAATGTAAAGGTTGCCAAAAAAATTTCAAATCAATGCGGTGTTTTGGGATCAGGACAAATATTACAAATTTACAACCAACTTAGTAAATAAAATTAATGATTAAAGAATAAAGAATCAAATATATTTTGTATGCTCCAGCTAAAAAAGGTTTAAGCTTTAAAGACACAATCCATGGTTTCTTAAAATCTGTAGTAATTAAAGAATGGTCCAGTGAGTAAGTGGTAGTAGTAATAGAAATTGATCACAATTCACAAGCATGCTAGCTGGATTATTGAGTATGGTGCAGTGGTTGAGAAAGTGGGATTTAGCAATTCCTCAAAATAAAGATGTGTTAGGAAGCTGTTTAGCATTTGCATGAGTTTTGGTGAAACACCCTAATAAAAAAACTAGGCTTAAAGCCTTATTTGGATTATATTAATAGTTGATACTTCAATTTTTATGAAATTTTTAAAATAAAAATTTTATATAAACAATTTATAAAAAAAAATGAATAATTAACTTTTATTTCTAAAAGTCATTTAAAAATAGTGAGAGTCTTAATTATTATAATCGGTATTAGTTAAAAAATATGAGTAGACTTAGTGATATTAACACAGAAGATAGACGTATTAAACTATAAAGTTAAAAACAATAAAAAAAACTTTACTCGTTAAAAAAATCAAACATCATGATCATAATTGTAGTCACTCAATAAAGATCAAATAAGGCACATAAAAAATCCTAACTCTCGCACTTTGCATAACTATGACTAAGACAGCTACTTATCCTCCATTATTAAAATGAATTTGAATAAGTACTTGACCTTTTGTGTCTATGTCCTTGATATCTAGCTCTTAATCATCTTATAATATATTGCTCCTTTTAGCTTAATCGAGGAGTGTATTACTTCGTGTTGCATCGTTTCTGTGGAGAAGAGTGAGAAACAAAGATTTTCAGTAGTTTATTTATCTGGTGTCATTGTATCCATCCCCAACCACTCCGAATTTTAAAATAAAAATAGTGATGATGCAATGTAGTTCAATTATTATTTTCAAAAGTTCTTCTTAGTCAGAATGGTGTGGCTTTTAAATGCTTCTTATTTACTTATGTTACTACTCATGTGACTCATGACTAAAATGCATATACTATTAAATCATACAAAAATGTGAACACAAGAACCTTAACTTGGTTTCTCTTGATATTTTTCTAACTTCTCCTTATTTGAACTGAAAACAGTCCATTGTTGATATGGACTCTAATGCAACGCATGAAATTGATTTTAACTTTTCTTAAACATTCTTTTAACATTATTTTGATTTTGGAGGGTATTGAACTCAAACCGTGTATAAAATTTATGGGAGTCCCCTCCTTTACCGAAAGTTCTATCCCAAAAGTTTGTCGAATACCTTCTCTTACCGAAAAATCACTTTGATTATCTTGTCTTTGGGAATCACCTTCCCTTATCGAAGGATTATTCCCTCGGTTTTTTTATGTACATAAGATAGTTGTTATAATGCTGAATGTGTATGTAATAAAAAGACATTGTATCATGACATCTGAATGCTAAAATAAGCACAATTTTGTTGATGAAGAGAGACTTATTTCATGGCTAAACTTTGTATGTGTTTTGATATAGATATGAATCTTTATTTAAGGGATAACATTCATTCCTCTAAGTACATGCATGAAATTAAGATTTGGAGTGATTATGATTTGGGTAGAAATCGATAGACCATAAATCATTAATAAAAACAATACGAGAAATGAATGAACGATGAGTTATGATGATTGAAATGTCTTATAAATATAGAGGTTGCAGAAAATACGGATCCTATTCAAATCTCTGAGCTCGTGTTGAATTTATTGTAGAAACAAAATATCTATATTCCTGATTTCCATAGTTAGCATAATTCACAGAGGATATCTCCTCATATAACATATGAATGAAATTTGTGAATAAGTTGTAACGAACAAGGGGGCAGTAACTAAATGGAAAAACAATATAATGGGATAAAATAACCATAATGGGGGCAGAGTCAGTTAGAGAAAGTAGACATGCGGAGCATGGTCCGAATGTTCAAGGCGTGAGACGCAGCAGCAGAAGACGCACTATTAGTAGAAAATTGGAGAATCATAAGCGATAGAGAATTGTAGTATTTGCCTCTCTTCTTTTTGAATTCACTTTCTCCCTCTTTTCCTTCATTCCTTATTCCAAGGCTCTCTTCTCTTCCTCTCTCAGGTTCTTGCAAGGAGTTCATGGCTGCTACTCTTTTATTTGCCTCAATAATTTCAATTTTTCATAGTTTCTTAATAACTGTCTTACTTTCTCCTCCCTTGCTTATGTTCTATCCATTAATTTCTTCAATTATTAATAGAATTTCACTACAATTTTGAGGCATATACCACTGTTTATTGTTCTATTACATCTTATAATTTATGCACCCTTTCAATTGGTGCTTTCATTTGCCTTGGCAAAAAACACTCGCATAAAAATTATGGAAGCTGAATTGAAGCGTTTGTCTCAGATGATAGAAATAGTGGCTGAGGAAAATAGAGCAAAATGCGCTCGAGCGCAAGAGGCGACGAATATGAAATTTGAAGCGATTTAATCGTCCTATACTCAGCTACTTTTCGATTGGTCCCGATAGCACTCCATCTCTCCCGAGTCTCCGCCTGGTTCGAACTCTGAAGTTGACAATTAGTCGCGTCCGTGGTCACAGCCTCGAAGGGTGAGCTTCGATCTTCCTAAATTTGATGGTACTTATGCGTTGAGTTGGATCATCTCTGCAGATCAGTATTTTGATTTCTTTCGAGTACCTGCGAAGGAGAAAATCGGCCTCGCTGCGATCCACATGACTGGCTCGGCGATTCCGTGGTTTCAAATGTCACAACGCTCCACTCAGTTTCGTTCATGGACGCAACTCAAGCGTGTGATTGAAATAGAGTTTGGCCCCTCCTTATTCGAGTCTCCCAGAGAGCTCATCTTCAAGCTGCAACAGCGGGGTTCTATAGGTGACTTCTACACTGAATTCGTAGCTCTTACTAATAGAACTCATATCGAACCTGCTGATGTGTTACGCGACTGTTTCATTAGCGATCTCCAGGACGATATTAGACGTGAGGTGAAAGCTCAATGTCCACCCTCACTGATGCGTGCTGTAAGCTTGGCTAGCTCTATAAAGACAAGTTTTTGACATCCCCGCGACACACTTCAGGTCTGGCAGCCTCTAAGTCCCTATCACAAAGCTCTTCTAAGTCCCACACCAACTCAGAAGCCAGCCCTACCACCACCTAAAAACCCAATTCGCCATTTGTCACCAGCAGAGATTCAGAGTAAACGAGGGAAAGGCCTTTGTTATTGGTGTGATGATAAATTCACAGCTGCTCATAAGTGCTCGAATCGACAATTTATGCTTATACAAGTGGCGAATGATGAGAAAAATGTAGTGGCGAATAGTGGAAAATATAGTTGTGTCTGAAGAAGATATTTTACAACAGTTCGATGCAGAGGTGATAGACCGTCACATTTCTTACAATGCCATCCATGGCACGTCGGATCAATCCACTATTTGAATCAAAGCTCACCTTGGTGAACTAGAAATCCAAGCGCTCATTGATGGTGGGAGCTTTGATTGCTTCATCCAGCCGCGGATTGAACAAAATTTTTGAATCTCTCCATTAAGCAAACTCTGGGAGTCCAAGTTATTGTGGGAACTTTTGACATTATGCAGGTTGAAGATCGCATTCCTTTGCTCGAGGTGATACTGCAGGGCTATAAAGTGTTGGTCCCTGATGTATTTGTTTTAAATGTTGCTGGTGGTGATCTTGTCATTGGAACCGCTTGGTTGAAATGATTGCGAGCCCATATTGTGGACTATGAGGCAGCTTATATTCGTTTCATGCATGAGGGTAGTTTGATTACGATACATCGGGAAAAGGCTAATGTTATAGCTCAGGAAGAATTCTACCATATCAGGAGACTTGTGCATACCAATTCTATTGCTGAGGCTTTCACATTACAGCTGCAACCTCAGGTTGAAGTTGCTCATTCTTCCTTGCCTCTGCCTAGCGACATATACACTGATTTGGTGAAACTACTGCACTCATATGTTGGGGTGTTTGCGCAGCCTTCGGGCCTACTCCTACAGCACTGTTATGATCACTGTATTCCTCTACTCAAGGACGCTGAACCTGTTAAGGTTAGACCCCACCACTACCCTCACAGTCAAAAGGCTTAGATAGAATTGATGGTCCACTAAATGCTAGATGACGGGATTATTCAACCGAGTCGGAGTCCCTTTTCCTCTCCAATATTACTGGTCAAAAAGAAAGATGGTACATGGCGCTTCTGTACAGACTATAGAGCCTTAAACAATATCACCGTTAAGGATAGTTTCCCAATTCCTACGGTTGATGATTACTTGATGAATTGTTCGGCGCTTCCATTTTCTCCAAGCTTGATCTTCGTTCTGGTTACCACCAAATTCTGGTCAGCCCTGAGGATAAATAAAAAACAGCATTCTGCACTCACCAAGGTCTTTACGAATGGTTGGTCATGCCATTCGGCCTCACTAACGCTCCAGCAACATTTCAGAACTTGATGAATGATGTGTTCCGACCTTACTTGCGTAAATTTGTCTTGATGCCATTCTTGTTTATACAAAGTGCTCTATTGGAAGCAATGGAATTGATTATTTAGGGCATACTATCTCACACAATGGCATCCACATGGAGAAAGCCAAGGTTCAAACTATTATGGAGTGGCCTCCACCAACCAATGTGAAACAACTGAAGGGATTTCTAGGTTTAACCGGGGACTATCGTTGATTCATTCGTCACTATGCCTCCATAGCTAGTCCTCTTACTGATTTACTGCGTAAAGATGCCTTTGCTTGGGATGATAGAGCCACAATTGCTTTTAAACAATTGAAAGCTGCCATTACATCCAAACATGTCTTAGCTCTTCCAAATTTTGAGCTACCATTTGAAGTTGAAACTAATACCTCAGGGACAGGGGTTGGTGCCGTGTTGATTCAAGAGAAGCATCCTATAGCCTTCTTTTCAAAGAAGTTGTCTCCTTCGCTGTAGAAACAATCAGCTTATGATAGGGAGTTCTATGTGATTACGAAAGCTGTAGCAAAGTTTCAACATTATTTGCTGGGAAAGAAATTCATAATTTGTATTGAACAGCAAAGTTTTAAGGCATTAGTAGGTCAAACTCTACATACACTTGAGCAACAAAAGTGGCTCCACAAGCTACTTAGGTATGATTATGAGATACAGTACAAACCGGGGGCATGAAAATATTGTCACTGATGCCCTTTCATGCTAATTTTTTGCAGCTTTGTCTCATCCCAATGCAGAATCGATGGGACTCTTAAATTGAAAATTAAGGCAGATGCGCAATTGCAAGAATTGTGGCAGCAATGTCTTCAAAACAAGCAGGTTGATCCACACTATACAGTTTAAAATGGTATTCTATTATGGAAGGATAGAGTAGTGCTCCCTGTAGCCAGCAGCCTCATTCCTCTTATCCTTCATGAGCACCATGATAGTTCAGGTGGGGGACACTCTGGTATCGCTAAGACTCTTTATTTGATCTGCTCCTAATTCTACTGGCTATGCATAGGGACATTCGAAATTATGTCCAGAATTACTTGATATGTTAGTAAGCTAAGGCCGAGACTACCAAGCTAGCATGGCTTTTTGTAGCCTCTCCCAAATATGGGATGATATTTGCATGGATTTTATTACATCCTTACCTCCTTATCATGGATACTCGGTGATCATGGATGTGATTGATAGACTCACCAAATTTGCCCATTTCATTGCTCTGCGTCGTGATTTTGATATTAAGACCGTTTTCGATGCTTTCATCAAGCATGTTGTTAAACTCCATGGTTTTCCCAAGTCGATTGCCTCCGATCGTGATGAAGTGTTTATTAGTAAATTTTGGCAGCAATTGTTCCGAGCTCAAGGAACCACTTTAGCGATGAGCTCAGCCTATCACCCGCAAACGGACGGCCAAAGTAAAGTCTTGAACAAGACTTTGGAAATGTACCTTCGTTGCTTATGTTTTGAGAATCCCAAGCGCTGGCTTGACATGCTTCCGTGAGCACAATTTTGGTACAATTCCACTTATCACAACAGCATAAAGATGGCTCCGTTCAAAGCTTTATATGGACGTGATCCTCCTTCCTTGGTCGGATATGAAATTTCAGTAAAGGATGAGATTCTATTACAGGAACTGTTGTTAGCTCGGGACAGTTTGATTGATCAATTTAAATCTAACTTGTTACACTTTCAAAAATTCATGAAGACTCAAGCTGACAAGCGTCAGCGATTCGTGGAGTTTACAAAAGGAGATTTAGTATTGGTTAAGCTCCAACCATACTGGCAGCACTTTGTCGCATTACGTCACAGCCAAAAGTTGGGATTGCATTATTTTGGACCCTTTCCCATCTGTAGAAAGTTGAGTTCAATAGCTTATCACCTGAAGTTACTAGCCGAGGCCAAAATCCACAATGTATTTCATATTTCTGCCCTCAAAAAAATCAGGGGCGAGCAATATGAGAAATACTTGTCACTGCCACTCCGGTCGAGTGAAGAAGGCCCTATTCTTAGTCCGCAAGCCATTGTGGACCACCGAGTCATCTTGAAACATGGCCAAGAAGTGCAACAATTGCAGATACAGTGGGGACAAGGTACATGGGCTGAGAAAACTTGGAAGGATGAAACAAAATTCCTCCAAGGTTACCCAGATTTCAACTTTGAAGACAAAGTTGAGGTTGAAGAGCGGGGTAACGTAACGAACAAGGGAGCAGTAACTAAATGGGAAAACAATATAGTGGGGCAAAATGACCATAATAGGACAGAGTTAGTTAGAGAAAGTGGACACGCAAAGCATGGTCCGGATGTTCAAGGTGTGAGACGCAACAGCAGAAGATGCACTATTAGTAAGAAATTGGAAAATCATGGACGATAGAAAATTGTGGTATTTGCCTCTCTTCTTTCTAAATTCTCTTTCTCCCTCTTTTCCTTCTTTTCTTATTATAAGTCTCTCTTCTCTTCCTCTCTTAAGTTCTTGTAAAGAGTTCATGGCTGCTACCCTTTTATTTGCCTCAATAATTCCAAATTTTCATAGTTTCTTAATAATTGTTTTACTTTCTCCTCCCTTACTTATGTTTTGTCCATTAATTCCTTCACTTATTAATACAATTTCACTACAATTTTAAGGCATATATCATTGTTAATTATTATATTGCATCTTATAATTTCTGCACCTTTTCATAAGTTGGCAAGGGGTTTAGAATGATTTTAAGGAAGTGAGATAAGATAATGGTTTTCTTTATAATAAAATGAAAAAAGTATATGAATGACAATTTGAAGAAATAATAGAAGATAGAAGAAATATGTCACCTAACATTTTTTTATAGGAAAGGGGAATATAATAAGAAAAGAAGAACTCAAATCGCTCTTAGGTATGTCCAAATTGTGTTAAAAGAATCTAACTCATGTTTAGGTGAAACATTCAATCTGAATCGTCACTTTACAATCCCTATAAAATTTTCTACGTTTAGGATTTGAAAATGAAGAATGTTAAAGAGTTATTAGAATTTATTATTTTTGGTCAGTAGTTAGCCATCAATGCTTAAAAATGTAGGCTAAAGTATGTTGTTGGTTTACTATACTAAAAAAATTGAGTTGATGGCTAAAAGTGATGGTCAAAAATAATAAATTCTGATAATTTTCTAGCATTTCTATTTGGAAATACCTATTAGATATAAATTTAGAGATTGGATAACTGTAGTTTGAGATATTTATGAAAAACTATTAGTATGTTAGACTGATTAGTTACAACGCGATTTTCTACTATGAACTTGTAACAGAGTTATCTACCTAATTAAATTTGATTATGTACTGAATTCAAAGAATATTCAAATCCAATAATTATAAAATTTATTATGATTATAATTTATATCTTAAAAGTTATTTATTGTCGGTTAAGAATTTACTAAAATTAATATTTTTAAATTTTAAATTAAATATATTAATTTTTTAACAGCATTAT
>NC_029789.2:12278847-12291853 GCF_000816755.2 Arachis ipaensis | reverse complement strand
TGAATCTAAATTTTAAATTATTATAATTTTAATTAATTAATTATTAAATAATAAATATAATTAAAATAAACTGGGATGTTAGTATGTTACCACTAGCGTGGTAGAGGAAACCATCTAGGAAACATGTAGTTAATGTGGGCAGAGTGACAACGTGATTGATGAGTGTAGCGTTGTAGGCCATTCAATTTAACCATAAACATGTTACAGTTTGTGACAGAATTGAATTGCATCAGGTAACGTTTTATTGCTCCATTTTGATGAGCAAGTCAAAACAAAGTCTTTATTGGTGAACTGAATCATAACGGGGCATACCCAATAACTGAATAACACACAAATATCATTTAAGATTGGACCAGCTTCATTTGTATTGTTTTTCAGATATTGGAAGGGTTGTTGGTAATGGCATAGACCTGGGTCTTCCTAATACTGAAGCATCAAAAAATATAATGGAAATAGTGGACTGGAGCTTTGTGGAGAGAGCACCAATGGGACCAGCTTTCCATTTGCATCATCTCTCTCTTGTTCAATAATTATTCCCTTCAAGACCTTCCTTTTAATATTGTAAAGTAGTAGTAGTATTTTACTATTTTAGTATTTTTATATATTTATTTATATTTTAACATGTCTATCAAAACTAACAAACCAATCAAACTAATTAGTACATCTGAATCTAGCCTTTAACATATTTAGGCTTTTATAATAATCTGAACCTAAAGATATTTTGTAATAAGTCAAACCACATTAAACCAAATACAAATTAAGTTGTAGGCTCTTTATAAACGGTCTAATTAACCTATTTTCACCCCCTAGTTACACATTCTTGAATAAATAAGCCACAGTATAACTCTACAACACCACAAATCTTAAGGTCTTCAAGTAGGGGTGCTCAAGGCCCGGTTCAGACCCAAGGCATATTTTGCCTGATTTCAGGTTTGCCATTTTTTTTATTCAATGTTATTTTCGGGTCGGATTATGCTTCAAGTCATCTGGTCCGCTTAGAAGCCGTTCTTTANTCTAGTATAAATATGATATAATATTTATTAAATTTAATTTTAAAAATAAAATTTTATTACTTTAATATATAAAATTTACAAATTTGTATATATTAATTTTGCATCGAGTCAACCTGGTTTAATCTGATATATTTCGAGTCACTTTCGAATCAAATCAAAAATAAATTCGATATTATGTAACTTTTTAACTCCGTACTCAGAGAGAATGAGAGAAGGAGAGAGCGGGAACGAGTGTTTGAGGGCGAAACACAGTGAGGATGGCGGCCATGCCGTCGGAAGAGATAAGGGGGAGAGTGTGGGTGGGGGTGCATCCGGTGCCAAGAAGGATTTTTCACGAGAGGGTTTTTCAAATCCTACAAAGATCTCCTTTAGAGATAAAGTCATTGGTCCAGAGAAATCGAAGGCGTTTGCACTTGCAGGATCTCTATCTGGGGATAGTATAGCCATGGTGGTGGGCAAGCAGGGCGATTCCCAACCTCCATGTGTAAACTTCACTGAAGAAGCCAAGCTTTGTTTGGCAGAGCCTTATCGAAACGCTTTAGTGATCAAGGTTCTTGATAAAAATTATAGTTACACAGCTCTTTCACACAAGTTTCGGATGGTTTGGCGCATCAAAGGTGGCTTTGATCTGCTTGATGTGGGGTTTGGGTACTTCATGGTAAAATTCGATGCATGTAAAGATCGTGAGAAGGTCATGCTTGGTGGCCCGTGGTTGATTGAGGGGCACTATGTTACTGTAAAACCGTGGGATATAGATTTTCGGCCACGTAAGCAATCCTTCGGGTCTACGCTTGTATGGGTTCGGATTTCGGGGCTCCCAATCTGGTGCTATCAGGAACAGGCCATGATGCGTATTGCTTCTGCAATAGGAGTTCCCATCAAAGTGGACTTAGCCACTAAATTGGCTGAGAGAGGACGATATGCCCGAGTATGTGTTCAAATAAATTTAGGACTACCAGTGATCAAGCATATCATTGTGGAAGGCGTAACTCATGTAGTGGAGTATGAAAGTTTAAATTTAATTTGTAACTCTTGTGCACGTTATGGTCACGATATGGCACAGTGCTTGGGTAGAGACTCTAGGGAAGGAAAGAGTGTTGATTCCGATGCCACCAAGCCACGGGACGGTACAAAGGCAATGCCACATCCTGAGACCAAAATTCACAATTCAAATGAAGTAGAACCTAATGTGGTAGGTGGTGTTACTGGCGAGAATCCTGCATCGAATTTGCAAGATGATTTGAAGGCTAATAATTTGGAAGGAAATAATGTTGAGGAGGCTTGCATGCATGATGAACCAGGCTGGGAGCAAGTTGTGAGGAAAGGTAAAACCAAGCTGGGTCAGAAGCAATCTAACAAGGTTCAAAGAGGCATTCAATCTAGAACCGATTCAGGTAGAGTAATCAGGCGCACCATTCACTTCTCTCACACGAATGGATCCAGCTCCTATCGCGCTAGGGTCGGGTCTCGAGTCAAGGTCGGACACAGCACTTCCCGTGTTGGTGAGACGTCGATCTCCTCAACCCCACACACCCCAGTGCCTTGCGGGTCCTCTCTCCGGAAACGACCAAGGCCGAGGTCCCTACAGAGCTCGCCAGTTGAGAAGAATGGAGGCACGGTGGTGGAAGCATCGTTATGTCTTCCTGCAACCGTGAAGGAGGGTGTTACCGTGGCGGTTCCATTGGAGAAGGAAGGCGCATTGCCGGCTGTTACTGCGTCGGTAGGCGGGATTAAGGAGATATTCCATGGAGATCCGGCAAACCTGAAGGTCACGGGAGTCACTTCCGCTGGGCAAGCCTCGGTTTGAGGTTGGTGAAGCACTTTGATTTCCTTGTTTTATATTTTTATATTTTATATTATGGATAGTTTAAATATAATAGCTTGGAATATTAGGGGTGCTTCTAATAAGTTAGCCCGGGTGAATTGTAAAGAGCTGGTTAGAAAATTTAAACCTGTAATTTTTATTGTGGTTGAAACTCACTGTCCTTTTCAACACTTGAAACTGTTCTGGGAAAGACTTGGTTATCGCCCTATTGGTATAGTGGAGGCGTCAGGACATAAGGGGGGTATCTGGTTCCTTTCTGCAATACAGGGTGTTCACTGCAAATGGGTTGATGCTTTCGATCAGTGTATTACAGTTGAGGTTCAGGTAAATAATGTGATTTGGAGGTGCAGTGGTATCTATGGTAGTCCTCAATTTAATACTAGAGTTCTGCTATGGGATTATCTTGTTACTCAGTCTTCGTCTTTCTGCGGGCCATGGATTGTTCTTGGTGATTTTAATGAAGTACCATTCTCTCATGAATCTAAGGGTTGCCTCTTCTCGAGTCGTCATGCAGATCAGGCTTGCTGCCTCTCTAGGGGATAGTAATCTGTTTGACTTGAAGACTATTGGAAGACAGTTTTCTTGGTACAGAAGGGTTAAAAATAGTGTTGAGGTGGCGAAAAAACTTGACCGGGTTTGTATCAACAGTGGCTGGCTATCTCTCTTTCCAGAGGCTTACGCAGAAATTTTAAATAGGTTTCAGTCTGATCATTGTCCTATCCTAGTACGATGTACAGGTCGTCCCCAACCGAAAAAGAATAGACCTTTTCGGTTTATTGCAGCTTGGGCAACTCATCCGGGGTACAGAGATATTGTGAACCAGTCATGGCAGGCTGGCTACAGAGAGATGCATGGCAAGCTTTCAGAAGTGCAAAAGAACTCTTTGGAGTTTAATTCTAAAGTGTTCGGCAACATTTTCGTTAGGAAATGCAAATTGGAGAGACAGATTAATTTCCTTCAGAAGCGACTTGACGTAATGGAAGATTTGTCTATGCGGCAAAAAGAAAAACAGCTGATTGAGGAATTTAATAACACGTTTGTGCAGGAGGAACCTCTATGGTTTCAAAAATCCAGAGAGCATTGGGTAAAACTTGGGGATAGAAATACCAAGTTCTTTCATGTCCAGACTCTTGTGCGGAGAAAGCATAATAAGATTCATGGTCTCTTTCTTCAAGATGGGGTGTGGGAAACGACCCGGATGTCCTTAGAAGGGAAGCTGAATCCTTCTATAAACGCCTATTCTGCCAGTCGGAGGATGTAGACTTAGGTTGTCTTGGTGATGTGCCGCTGCTTTCCCTGAATGATGAAGTCTGATGTAGCCTCACAGCACCAGTTACTCTGAAAGAAGTTAAGTCGGCTGTTTTCAGTATGCATTCTTTTAAGGCGACGGGCCCTGATGGGTTTCAGGCTTTCTTCTTTAAAGAATACTGGAAGATTGGTTTTGATGTTTGGACTATGGTTCGTCATGCGTTCTCTGGTTTGGATATGGATCCAAGGATGATGGAAAATCTTGTGGTTCTTATTCTGAAGGTAGAAAACCCAGTTTCCATGAAGGATTTTTGACCAATTAGTCTCTGTAATATGGTTTACAAAGTTATAATGAAGGTCCTGGTCAATAGACTTCGCCCCCATCTCAAAGAGATTATTGGGCCCCTTCAAGGAGGGTTTATCCCGGGGAGAGGAACCCCAGACAACATCATTGTAGCACAAGAGGTTCTCCATTTCATGAAGAAGACAAAGTCAAAGAAAGGCACCCTGGCCTTTAAGATTGATTTGGAGAAAGCGTACGATAGAGTGGATTGGGGATTTCTGAAACAAACCCTGGTGAGTTTTGGCTTTCTTCCTCCGACAGTCATTCTGATTATGCGTTGTGTCACTGCTTCCTCACTGTCTATCCTCTGGAATGAGGATAGATTAAATAGCTTTACTCCGAGCAGGGGTCTTAGGCAAGGAGATCCTATATCACCGTATCTATTTGTATTGTGTATGGAGAGATTGTCCTGTTCTATTAATCAGCAAGTTGATAAGGGCTTGTGGAAGCCGGTTGCGGTTTCTAGAGGGGGTCCAAGAATTTCTCATTTGATGTTTGCCGATGATTTGCTTCTTTTCTGTAAAGCTGAAAAACAGCAAGTTCAAACTGTAATGGTAGCTTTGGAAAATTTCTGCAGAGCCTCTGGGATGAAGGTTAATGTGGAAAAATCTAAAGCGCTATGCTCCAGGAATGTTTCAGCGACAAGAAAAGAGATTTTTACTGGAGTCTCCTCCATCAGATTCGTCCAGAACTTGGGCAAGTATTTAGGGGGTGAACCTTAATCACTCTCGGGTGACACGCGCAACTTTCAACGATGTTTTAGACAAGATTCGGGGAAGGCTAGCCAGCTGGAAAGGGAGATTGCTTAATAAGGCAGGCAGACTCTGTTTGCTCAACTCGGTAGTGACTGCGATTCCTACTTATCGCATGCAAGTATCTCTCTTCCCTATAGGGGTAACTAATAAGATAGAATCCATGATGCGAAACTTTCTATGGAAGGGTCAAGCTGATGGTAGAGGCCTGAATCTAGTTAACTGGAAAGTGTTGGTCACTCCTAAGAAGTTTGGAGGTCTGGGAATTAGAGATCCTTTTTATGCCAATATTTCTCTTCTTGAAAAACTAGTTTGGCAACTTTTTCACCATCCCGACAAGCTATGGGTTTAACTGTTGACGGAGAAATACCATTCTTCTAAGGATGATTGTTTTAGTCGGTCTCGAGGAAGGGGATCTTATGTTTGGAAGAGTATATGTCGAGCTTGGGATATCCTGAAGGAAGGTTTTAGTTGGTGCATTGGGAATTTGGAACAGAACTTTTGGTTTTCTAAATGGAGAAGAGAGGGGCGACTGTGTCAGGAGATGGATTATGTTCACATTTCTGATTTGGATCTCAGGATCTTGGACCTTTGGTCATCTGGACAGTAGAACCTTGAGAATATCTATTCTCCTCTGAATTAGTCTCTGCAGAGCAACATTAACTCTTACAACCCAGATGTTCAAGCTGGTTCAGAGGTTGGTTGGTGTTGGACTGGTACGACCTCAAAGGTTTATGATGCTCATAGTGGTTATTTGTGGCTCAGTAAGAAGATGTTTAGTTGGGAGGATAGGGGTAATTGGCTTTGGCTTTGGCGTCAACATGTTCCGAAAAAGCACAAATTTTTGGTCTGGCTATGTCTTCGGGAGGCTCTTCCTACTGCTGCATTTCGTTTTAGAAGGGGCATTTCACACAGTAGCTGTCCACGATGTTTCTCAGGTCAGGAATTGATTTTACATTGTATTCGGGATTGTCCAAAAGCCCAACTTGTTTGGCAAGCTTTAGGGATCTCCGATCAACCAGTGGATTTGATGAGTTGGTTCTTACATAATAGCAAACAGCGCCCCTTTAGATTCTTTTCTGGTCTCTGGTGGATTTGATGTTCGAGAAATAACGAGATCTTTCATCCTCACGAGAATTGGACCACAGACAAGGTGATTGGTATGGCTTTGTCCTTAGAAAAGGAGCTCCGAAATATTTTTGAGTTGCAACGACTATCTATCCCCTCAACCATTAGTGGCTCTTGGATTCTCCCCTCAGTGGGTATCTTTAAGATTAATTGTAATGCTAGCTATCCTGGCAGTGGTGCTCGAGTTGGTTTTGCTTGTGTTAGCAGAGATTGGAAAGAAAGGTGGCAATGAGGTTGTCTGGGAACAATTGAGAGTCGTAGCATTTTGCAAGGAGAGTTGTTTACTATTTGGAGAGGTTTTCTTTTAGCATGAGACTCGGGACAAAGAGATATTATATGTGAGACAGACTGTGTGGAGGCTTTTACTATTGTCAATAATTTACAAGATTGCTCTGGGTTTATTGATCCTTTGGTGTTAAAAATCCGAGATATCATGTCTTGGAAATGGCGTGCTGATCTTCGGTTGATCTTGAGAGATGCAAATACAGTAGCAGACATCATGGCAAAGACTGCAATGAGGACTATTTCTCCCCAAGTGGAGCTTCCATTGCCTTGGAAGAGGTTTGGGAGTAGTATTCAACAGGACTGCCTTTCTTAAGCAGTTTCTTGTTTTTTTTTTTCTTTCTTAGTTCTTGTTTATTTTCTTTTAAGTCACCAAAAAAAATTCGATAACCTTTTAGGACCGGAGTCAGAGATCCGGCCCATAAACAACCCTACTTTTAAGGTAGAATTTATGGCAAACATTAAATGAATTAACTAAACCATTTTAAATAGTCATAAAGTAACAAAAATAGAATTTTTTTTTAAGATTGAAAAGATGATTTAGAATAAAAATAAAAGAATACAACACNNNNTTTAGAATGATTTATATTTATATTTTATTATTTGTCTTGTATATATGATATACGATAAGATAAGTAATTGCTAGGGGTGAGCATGGTCCGACCCGACCCAAAGATCCGGCTCGGTCCCGAACACTTTAGGGGCTAATTTGGTGTGATTTCACTGGGTTTAGGGTCAGGTAAGGGTCTAAAAAATGGACCCGGTCATTATTTCGGCTCAGGTTCAGGTTATGGCTCAGGTCACCTGAACTCGGCTCGGTGGTCCAGTCATCATACACAATTAATATTTTGTATTATTAGTGATGGATGATGGCTATTCTTATGTGGAATTTAAGTATTGTAAACTTTAATATTTTGTGTTATTAGTTATTATAAGACTATAAGCTAATGTTTTATGTTTAAAATGCATAAGATTTTAGACTAATGCATAATATTATGTTATTTGTATTGATTTAAATATTCAGTACTATTAGACAATATAAGTATTGATTATGGTTATGCTTTAATTTTAGAGAAGTGTTGGTTCTTGTTATATTTTTCTAAGTGAATTTTACCATGTCAAATAATGGTTGGAGTCTTGGAAATTTGGATATTTTCACATGCTAGCTTATAAGAAGGTATCAAGGTAATGTAATATTAACGGCCCGATTTTCACCCGGTTTTTACTCGGTATAATCGTGACCCGAAAGTGTATAGGTTTCATCGGGTTTAGGGTCGGGTTCGGGTCTAATAAATAGGCCCAGTATATCTTTCGGATCGGGTCTGGGTCACATCAAACCCGGTTTCACCCTGCCTATGCACACCCCTAGTAATTGCATTGTTTTGTAAAAAAGAAATACACTGTCTATTATAGGGACAAAGACAAAAAAAAAGGGGGGGGGGTGGAGGATCTCTTACTTTGATAAATACCAAATACTAGCAAAAGAAAAAGAAGAGATTGGGGATTCACAAAAAACAGTGCTCTATAACTTGAGTCATTCTTTGTTGGAGTTTCCTTACTGTTTCCACAATTACTGTTGCTGCCAGTTTCTCACTTTCAAAGACCTCCAAATTTCTCCTGTTCCACAACGCCCAATACAAAGATGCAAGAAGGGCCATAGAAGGTTGTCCTCTTTCAATGCCTTTACTTGCCATTTGCTACCAAATTGCAAACTCCATGGTTCTATTTTGCACTATAACATTCACAAAAAGAGAGAAAGACCAAACCTCAGGAGCAGGACCGCATTGCACCAAGGCGTGAAGGATGATTTCGTTGTCATTTCTGTATAGTGGGCACATTGCTGAAGTATTTGAGAATTTTTGGTTGATCAAATTGAGTACAGGTAATTTTTCATTAGCTGTTTTCCACAGAAATTTTTTTACTTTGGATGGTAATTTTAACCCCCAGATTGATTTCCAGAGGATTGAACTCGTCATCACCGTTGGAAGGTGCTCAACTGGTGCATGAAAAAAAATCATAAGCCACCCAATACTCCGATGCCACATCATACTGCTTTCTCTTATTCCAGGTTCATTCAACCTTGTCCTCACCATCGTCATTTAGTGGCAGGGAGAGAATTTGCGAACTGAACTCAGGAGAAAACACTCTTACAACTAGCTTTTTATTCCATCTTCTGTCAACTGTAAGTAAATCATGTACCCAATTGATGTCTGTTACTAAATTGTTTTTGTTACCGAGTCTAAAAGGGTAGGGTGGGGTAACCATGGGTCATCCCAAATACGAATATTTGTGTCATATCCTATACTCCATTTCAAACCCTTTTCTACCACTTTTCTTTCTTCTAGTAGACTTTGCCAATCCTAGGAAAGTTAGTTTCCTTTATCTGCCAAAAGGAGGTTAGTGTATTTATAGTATTTTCCTTTGAGCATACGCCAAGTAGCGAATTAGGCTTAGTAGTAATTCGCTAAAACTGTTTCCCTAGCAAGGCTAGGTTCTGGGCTCTGAGATCCTTAAATCTCACTCTGTCTTTTTTGGGTCTGGTTATACAATCTCAACTAACCCAAGCCATCTTTCTCTCCATTCCCTTCTGACCCGACCAAAACCGTCTTAGAATGCTGTGTATTTCTTCTACTAGAGAAACTGGAAGCTTGAAATATGAAAGCATATATATTGGAATAACTTCTCCGACAGCTTTATTAAAACATGTCTGTCACCTGCTGATAACATATTCCTCTTCCAAACTTGAACTCTTTTATGAACTTTATCCTTTATTGCACCAAATGTAGTTTTTTTAGATTTCTAAATAATGGATGGAAGATCTAGATATTTATCTTGGACTTTCACATGTTTTATATTAAGTAACTCTGTTAGCTGTTGCCTTCTAGTGAGTGGGGTATTTTGACTGAAAAAAACTGTTGATTTGTGGAAGCTAACTTTCTTCCTGCAAAGCATCTCATATTCATTGAGTAGAGATAGGATATTGCTGCATATTCCTCATTAGCCTTCCCAAATAAGATAGAGTCGTCAGCAAAGAGAAGATGATTGGCTATTGGAGACCTTCTGTAAATCTGAATCCCTGAATAGACCTATTTTGATATGCCTTGTGTAACAGATAGGATAATCCTTTTGCAGAGAATGGAAATAGATAAGGTGATAAGGGATCTTCTTGCCAGATACCCCTTGTTGGCTTAAAAAATCTATAAAGTTGACCTTCTACAAGAACAGAATAAGAAACAGTAGTGACTAGTTCTCTGATCCAAGAAATCTATCTGGTTCTAAAACCCATTCTCTCCATGATGATTTATAAAAAATTTCACTCAACTCTATCATATGCTTTACTCATATCCAATTTAATAGGCATTTCACATTCCAATCCACACCTCTTAGTTTTGAGGTAGCGCATACATTCCTGAGCTATTAGAATATTGTTAGAAATTAATCTGCCCTTTAAAAACACACTCTGGTTTGGACTTATTAACTTATTCATAAACTCCTGAAGTCTACGTAATAGAATTTTAGAAATAATCTTATAAAAGATTGAGGATAAGTTAATATGTTTGACTTGTGACATGTCTCTAGCATCCAGGATCATAAAGATCAAGCAAATCTGTGTATGGTTAAATGTCTTGAGTATTTTACCTCCACCAAAAAAGTTACGAACTGCCTTAAAATCATCACCATCCACAATGTCTCAATAAAACTGAAAAAAACCGTGTTGTGAAGCTATCCTCACCTGGAGCACTTTGAGGACAAACGCTAAAAGTGGATCTCTTAGTTTCCTCCATAGAGATTGGTCTCATTAGCCTCTGGTTCATGAAATATGTAATCGGAGGACTGAAATAGCTGAATATGTCACCATATTCTAATAGGTTAGCAGATAAAAATATTTTCTTGAAATAACTTTCAGCACCAGAGTAATATTTTGTGGATCTGAAGCCATCTTACCATTGTTCCGAACTAGTCCTGAAATTTTATTTTTTCGGTTTCTAGCTTGGAACTTCTGATGAAAGAACTTGTGTTGCTATCCTCTTCTTTCAGCCACTTGTATCTTGATTTTTCCTTTCAAAAACATTCTTCTTTTGATAGCTCTTCTTCTAATTTTTTCTCTACCTCTAACACCTCTGTCCCACCAAAATAACTCGCTGTCCTCAACTGTTTCAACCTAAGATTTAGTTATTCAATTACCTTTTTAGAGTTAGATTTGTTATGATGTTGTCATTGCACTAGACGGTGTCTACAACACTTCAATTTCTATGCCAAAACGTACATAGGTGAACTATTAACTTTCATACTCTAAACTTCCACTATCAGTGTCCTTATATCCTCAATCTCACACCACCGCTCCTGAAATTTAAATCTTCTTTTGATAGACCATCTTGAAGGATTCGAATCAAGTAAGAGCGTGAGTTGACCATTTTCTGATAATCTTCTGACCACCACATCTACATAAGTCTCCCTCCAAGCCATTCTAGCCATAAAACGATCAAGCCTCTCTCTAATTAACACCTCTCCACCCCTCTGATTTGACCATGTGTCGCTGTCATATTCCCTCCCTCTTTTTTTTTTCATAATTTGTAATTATATTGAAATCACCTAAGATGATAAAGCTACCCAGGAATTGATTGATTCGATTCAGTTTATTAGTGCTCAAGTAAACTCCAACTAACCTCCAACTCACATTCTTATTCTCATATTTAACCGAAGCAATTATGGAAAAAGAGTTTTGAAATAGAGTGTGTACCTCCACATGATCTTTCCATGCTAGAGCCCTCCTGATATTTCATTCGGGTCCACTAATGTGAAACTTTGATATCTGCATGATCTGACTTTACGTTCTACCATTCGAGATTGATTTTTAGTTTCACAGAAAAAATTATCTCGGAGGAGCCGGATTGGCACATCCCTTTAAGATTGTGGACTGTCAGTGATCTCCCCAAACTCCGACAGTTCCACATTAGGACTCTCATGGTGCATTGGGTGCCACTAAACAACTGGCACCTTTCACCGTCTCTTAACCCATATCTCCAATAACTCCTCTAGTTAATGATTCTGAGACTATCTCTATTTCAGCTTCTGCCCTTCTTTTAGTTTCGGACATCTCCATCCTTCTATGGTTTGATCTAGCCATCTGTCTTAGCTTTTTATATTTGATGGAGTATTTAGCAGTAGGAGTACTTAGCATGCGGGTTTCAGTTAGGACCCCTATGTTAGTATGCTTCGTTTAGAAACTACTTGTTCCTCCCAACTAAATCTAATTCGAGCTTATAACCATAGCATCCTCTATACTCCTATCATTCTCCTTTTTCTCATCACGTCTTTTGTTTCTGGCAAGACTCTTGACTCCTTGGTTGTACCTTTCTTGTCTTTGACACTCAAGTTTAAAAATCCATCTATCAGGCAGTTGGGAGCGATTTTTTTCTGCGAAAGGGCTGACTCGCTTGATTCCACCCATATACCAATTTGATCAGCTCTGATCCATTCTCCTATCTTATCCTCCCTTAACATATTTTTCTTCATATCCTCCAAAAATATAACACATATTTTGTGGTCATGGCCTATAGTTGTACAGTACATACACACCATCCCTAGCCTTTCATACCGAACCGCCATTTCAATTGGAGGTCTCCAGTGACCTTAAGAGAGTCTTTTACAGCTCGGTTTCCATCAATAACCACCCTTGCTTTGATGATATGTGTCTCTCTCCCTTTAACATCAAACAGTCCCATATGTATCACCTTACCAAGCCCTTCACCAAGCTTTCGAGCAACTTCCAGCGTCTTAAATGTTTTAGAAATTCTCCAAAATTGGGCCCATATTGATATCTCATTGATTAGTTCTTCTCCAATGCACACCCTCACTTTCCAACGCTGGACATGAAGAGCGTAGCCCTTGAAGAGTTATGGGGTGCCTCTATCAATTCTCATAATATCCCACTCGTTATCGAAGAAAAATTGGAATTGATTGTGATCAATCTCCTTTACTCGAAACCCTACTAGTCTCCTCTAAATTGCTTTAAGCCCCCGTCCATGGTTCTGTTTGAAAAGGATTTATAAGCAAAAAAATCTTTCAACTAGACTATTAATGCAGTTGTGAATAACCCCCTATATATCTTTTTCTAACAATTGTATTACATCATCCCTTTTTTTATTATTCAAAGGAACAGAACTAATTAAATTTCCTCCACTTTCTACCATGATTCAGGGAGATAATGCTAAGAGAAAAGGATAGAGAAGAACCTATGTTATATGATAACTCTGAATTAAGAATGAAATTGTGGTATGTGTAAAAAACGTTGATTTTGATGACTCAGAAATTCTGTTAAGTTAAAAATCCTAATAGAATATATTGACTCTTGACTGCACTTTTCTAATTCTAATTCGTCTGTCACCTTGTATTTTATAAATTTAAATAGGCG
>NC_029789.2:12253017-12278196 GCF_000816755.2 Arachis ipaensis | reverse complement strand
GTGTTTATATAATTTTTAAAATAATAATTTTAAAAATTAATTATTTTTACAAACGTATCAATACATAATTGACTTTATATAACGTTTTTTTGTAGTGCATGAAAATTTAATTATTAGAAATATTAGCTCTAACTTATAGGATAATAAAATCAGAATATGCTGTGGGAATAGATAAAAAAAAAAGAATATGCTGTAGGAAGAAACGAAAAGGTGATTAAGAGAACTTTCAAATCTTGTTAACAAATACAACGATAATTGCATATTCTTTTAAATTATAGTAGTTAAAATTGAATTGATGATCGAACTGATCAAATTNAAAAATAACAATAAACAACATAGTTTAGTGGCAAGGAGAGTGTATAATCATGAAAGAAACTCAAATTTAAACTATATTTTCATTAATTTTTAAATTTTTTTCGAACAGTTTGATTGGACCAATTTTCTATTGATTTTTACCGGCTTTTAGTGGTTCTTGACTGATCCGATCCGCTTCTTACAACTATGTGTTAAACCCACAAAGTTTTAGAAATTTAGAATATTTTTTTTAAGATTTTTTTAGTGGAGTATACATGAAGCAATGGGCTCAGCCCAGGCCCGCAGGACGTCACAGGGAGAAAGGGGCGAAGCTGGGTGCGGCGGCTTAATAAGGAATGGTAACTGCTATTGGGTTGCAGAATTTACCTACAGAATCGGGACTTGTTTGGCGTTCATGGATGAACTTTGGGGGGTTGCGAAAGGTCTCTAGATGGTGTGGACAATGAGAGTGCGGAGGGTATTGTGGAATGTGATGTTGGGGGTGTGGTTAAATTGTTCAGTAATGGAAAGGAAATTGCAAAATATCTCAAATCCTGAAATTACTTGTTAGAAGGATAAGTGAGCTATTAAAGAGAGAATGAAATATTTTTTTGTACAAACATATATAGATGTTCAGAACTCCGCCTATGTTACACTTGCGGTACATAGCCGGTCCCAAACCCGGATAAAGGAGGAAGGTTGTGTTAGGTCTTCGACAACTAACATAAAACATAGTCGAACTCTCATGACATGAATCAAATATATTATTGCGCTAAAGCTAGGTCGTTGCTGTATGGCTCGAGTACGGTGTCAAATGAGCAAGAGTCGCTGCATCGGTGCCTGGATGTAGTGTTAAATGAGCAAGAATTCTCGCGTTTTCGTGAATGGACGAGGGTAAATAAGCTAGTTCACAAAGTAAAAGGTAAAGGTCGGAGCGACAGAAGGCTGAGATTTGGGACATGGAACATAGGCACTCTAATAGGAAAGTCCATGAAGGTGGTGGACACCATGACAAGGAGGAAGATTAACATTATGTGCCTACAAGAAACAAAATGGGTTGGTGCGAAGGTTAGGGAGTTGGATACTTATGGTTTCAAACTTTAGTATATAGGAAAGGTGAAGAATAGGAATGGGGTTGGTATTATTGTGGATAAGCAGTGGAAGAAGGACGTAGTGGATGTCAAGAGGGTGGAAGATCGGATAATCTCTATCAAACTTGTGGTGGAGGGAGGTGCTTTTCATGTGATTAGCGCACCGCAAGTGGGTTCGGATGAACAACACAAGATAAGGTTTTTAGAGGATCTAGAGAGTTTGGTCCAAGGCATACCTTCATCATATAAGATTTTCTTAGGAGGAGATTTAAATGGCCATGTTGGAAGAAAAGTGACTGGGTATGGAAGTATTCACGGAGGCCATGGTTTCAGGGTGATCAATGCCGAGGGTAAAACTATTTTGGACTTTTTCTCAACCTTTAACCTTCTCATCGCAAATACATGTTTTAAAAAGAGAGACGAACATCTTATAATCTATAAGAGTGGCATGACAAGCTCTCAAATCGACTTCTTCTTGTTGAGGAGAATCAACCAAAAATTTTACATTAATTGTAAAATTATCCCGGGGGAGAGTTTGACAATACAACATAGGATGCTCGTCATGAATTTTCGTGTTGAGCAAAAATTGAGGAAATGAAATCATACGAAGAACCCAAGGACGAGGTGGTGGCAGATGAAAGGTGGGGAACAAAGAAGCTTCCTAAGACGGGTAGGAGAAGAGGCAAAGTGGGATGGGAAAGGAAGTGCGGAAGAGATGTGGAGGGAGATGGCAGAATTTATTAGAAGAATAGCAAAAGAAAGTGTTGGTGAATCTAAAGGAATAGGACCAAGATACAAGGAGTCTTGATGGTGGAATGTGAGTGTACAAGAAAAGATAAAGATAAAAAGGGAGTGCTTTAAAGAGTGGTCTTTATGCCACAATGCAGATAATTGAAAAAAATATAAGGCGGCTAAGAAAGAGACAAAAGTGGTTGTAAGTGAAGAAAGAACAAGAGCATATTAGGGTCTTTAGTCTCTACCAGTCTTTGGGTACGAAAGAAGGAGAAAAATGTATATATAGAATCGTAAAGAGTCGTGAAAGAAGAACGAGAGATTTGGATCAGGTTAAGTTCATAAAGGATAAGGATGGAGAGGTGCTAGCTCAAGAGGAGAAGATTAATGAAAGGTAGAAGAACTACTTCTAGAGTTATTTAATGAAGGACGGAAGATTCTTCCGAGCCTTGGTCGGTTATGCACAAGGGAAGAAGATCAAAACTTTGACTACTATCGAAGGATTTGAGTATTCAAGGTAAAAGAGGCTCTAAAGAAGATGAAAAATGGCAGGACAGTAGGACCTGATAATATCCCGATTGAAGTTTGGAAGGGCCTTGGAGGGAAAGGCATCAACTGGTTAACCAAGCTTTTTAATGAGATTTTAAGGTCAAAGAAGATACTTGATGAGTGGAGAAAAAATATCTTGGTACTTATCTACAAGAATAAAAGGGATATACAAAGTTGCGGAAACTATAGAGGGATCAAGCTCATGAGCCATACCATGAAGTTATGGGAAAGGGTGATAGAACGGAGGTTGAGAAAAGAGACACAAGTAACAGAGAACCAATTTGGATTTATGCCAGGCAGATCCACCACCGAAGCGATATACCTGTTAAGAAGGATGATGGAGAGGTATCATAGTAATAAAAGTGATCTACATATGGTGTTTATTGATTTGGAAAAAGCGTACGATAGGGTGCTAAGGGAGGTTTTATGGAAGGTTTTATAAAAGAGGAGAGTAAGGATCACATATATTCGTGTAATTAAAGACATATATGATGGGGCCACAACTAGTGTGAAGACTCAAGGTGGTGTGACAGAAGAATTTTATATTGGTATAGGATTACACTAGGGATCATCGTTAAGCCCATATCTTTTCACATTAGTCTTGGAAGTACTCACAGAGCACATCCAAGAGCCTGTGCCATGGTGCATGCTTTTTGCCGATGATATCGTCCTTATGGGAGAGTCAATGGAAGACCTAAATAAGAAGTTGGACTTATGGAGAGAAGCTTTAGAAGTGTATGGTCTGCGCATAAGCCGTAGCAAGACGGAATATATAGAATGTAAGTTCAGTCTGAGAAGGAAAAATCCTAATATAGAGATGAAGATTAGAGAAAACATCCTACCAAAAGTTAAAAGTTTTAAGTATCTTGAGTGCATCATACAGGATAATGGAGAGATTGAACAAGATGTAAATCATAGGATCTAAGTAGGTTGGTCAAAATGGCGGAGTGCATCTGGTTTTATATGCGACAAAAAAGTGCCTTTAAAACTTAAAGGTAAATTCTATCGCACTGCTATAAATCGGTTATGCTTTATGGTACGGAGTGTTGGGCGGCCAAAGGGGAGCACGAACATAAGCTGAGTGTGGCAGAGATGAACATGTTGAGATGGATGAGTGGTCATATGCGATTGGATAAAATAAGGAACGAAGATATAAGGGAGAGAGTTGGAGTAGCACCCATTGTGTAAAAGATGGTTAAATCGCGTCTCAGGTGGTTTGTACATGTGAGAAGAAGACCAACAGAACACCCAGTCAGGAGGGTGGATGAGATGGAAGATGAATAAGGGGTGAAAGGCAGAGGAAGACCTAAGAAGACCATCCATGAGGTGGTCAAACGAGATCTACATGTACACGGTCTCTCTGTAGACATGATACATGACAGAGTATAATAGCGTCATTTGATTCATGTAGCTGACCCCACCTAGTGGGACAAGACTTTATTGTTGTTGTTGTATATATAGATGTACAAATTGTTTGGCTAGGAAAAATATAGAATTGGACCATGATTTTTTATTCTGAAATCACCCATTTTCCGGAGTTAGCAAAAAATCTTCCACGGGGACAGTAGAGAAACTACCTTACCCCGTTTTATATCTAGTTTGTTTAATTTTGTTCCTTTTGGCTACGTTTGGTTGATGTCTTGAAATAATAAAGACATAGACACAAATACACATGAGTACATAGACATAAAAGACACTCAATTTTTCATCTTGTTTGGTAACTTAGACACAATAGAATATACAACTTAAAATTTTATTAAAATGTCAATTTTATCCCCATCATTCTTCTCTATCACTATTTTTGTCCAATCCCTTCTTTATCATCAACATCAATACCACTATAATCTTCAACCAAATACAAAAATAACAATATGCCAATCTAAATTAAATTTAATAAAATCAACAAAAATTTTAATTTGTTGCATATCTGTAAAATAAAATACACAGATGATTTTTTTTTAATAAAGGGATAATAAAAGAGGAAAAGATTAGAGACGTTCTTTCTGAAAAGGATGAACGACGTTGGTTGAGAGAGGATGTGGAGGGAAGCGCCGTCGAAGCTTGAAGCCGCCGGCGAATCTGGATGACGATGGATCTGGACTCCTGTAGCCCAAACCCTTCGAGGAGCAGAAGCAACGGTTCTTGATGGAGGAGCAATGGCAATCGACGGCAAAAAAAAAAATGAACGCAGAACATTCATCTACATAATAAAATTAATTGTAAAATCAGAATATTCACCTACATAATCCCATAACAAAACAAGATTTACAATATATATTCTGAAAAAATCTAAAAATAAAAATAAAGAAGCACAAGAAAATAGAAACAAAACAATGGTAGTATAATGATACTCACATTAACATTAATCAAATTACAACAAATTTAGTATCAAAATTTAACAGTCAAACTAAACTCAAATAATCAAATCTGTGTTCAAATATTATTATCTAAAAGAGAAAAAATCTTTGAGGTAAAGTTGAAATAGATAGAACAATGGGTACCTGCAGCACCCACATTGACGGCGAGGAGGGAGGGGCGATGCGGTAAGACCCGTGACAAGGAGGGAAGGAGGCACGGCGAGATGCAGAAGCGCAGAGGCAAGAGGCAGAAGAAAGACAACACAGTGGTGAGAGGAGAGGTTGAGTCGGCAGAGTTCCAAGTGAGGGATGCGGCTAGCAATGGCGGCAAGGAGATTGAGGAAGGCCGGAGGCGAAACAGTGGTCTGACTTCTAAGAGAGAGAGGAAGAAGAAAAAAAAAGAAGAAGAAAGAAAGAAAGAAGGAAGAAGATCTGGTAAGAAGAAGAAGGGAGTTGAGTTACTGACGAAGGAGAAGAGAAGGGCCAAATGATTTGGATAAATCTAGAATTTTCAAAAAATTCTAAGGATAAATTTGTCCAAAACCTTAGTTTAATTTGTGTCTCAGAATGAAAATTCGTGTCTCATGATTTTGGAGAGACACAAAATACACGTATTTTATGTACTCTTATGTGTAACCGTGTCTCTCTCTTTTTTGTGTCTCACAAAACAAACAACACACATGTACTCCCGTGTCCATGTCTTTGATGAACAGGAACACTAAACAAACACTACCTTTGGGCTTTGTTATAATAATAAAAAAAAACACTTCATGTCTAGAGGTCAGAACTCCATTAAGATCTTTTTACCATAACTCATAAGCTTGTCGGTGAGTGGTGACTTTATTACAGTTCACTTGGTTGGTCTGTAAAAGACACTCCTTCGTGAACTTCCCACGGTTGATCCTCCAATCTCAATGCTGCATGCTTTTTTCATGGAACTAACCTAGTGTTGGTACCCACGGTTGAGTCGAATTTGATTTTGTTAATATTTTTTACTATTAGCTTCTGATTGTTTAATTTAATTAGGATAATCTTTTGTTAAGATCCAGAACTATTTGTTCTGCTCTACTCGAGATATAGTTAGATGTTTAGTATGCATAACCAAGTAGTCAATAATTTTATTTGATGCATGCAATAAGACTAAATTTATATTTAATATTGAGCAACATGCTTAAATTTAATTTTTGTTACTATTTTTTTATTAGTTATATATGTCATGCATATTTATAGATCAAGCGATTTATTTTTGTATAAATTAATTAATCAAAAGATACTTATGTAAGTCTTGAATTGTTTTCAATTTCATGCCTTATATTTTGAATAATAATTGACCTATATAACCAAGTCATTTAATCAACTAAGTCCAACCAAATAACTTTAACTTAATTCATCTCCACTCGCCACTACCTTTAACAAACTTTTGACTTAACGCGTGAATATATATAACTGTCTTTTTCATGCGGATTTCATTTTTCTTTTTGAATTTTTTCAATATTTTCTATATTCTCTAAGTTCTCTTCTTTCTGTGTGTTCTCTTCTTTCTCTACATTCTCTTCGTTCAATATCAATGCTATTTTATCTGATTTGAAGCTTTGAACAGGTATTTCACTTTTGAAAATAATGAATTATTCAAGTTTAGACTGTTAATTGAACCATGGCGAATTGAATTATTGTTTTGAATCAAATCAAGTGGATGGTTTAGGGGTGCACATGGGCCGGATGTAGCCGGGTTTGATGTGACCCAGACCCAACCCGAAATATACACCGGGTCTATTTATTAGACCCAAACCCGACCCTAAACCCGATGAAATTAACACACTTTCGAGCCACAATTATACTGGGTGAAAACCGGGCCGTTAACATTACATTACGTTGATACCTTCTTGTAAGTTAGGGTGTAAAAATATCCAAATTTCTAAGACTCCAACCATTATTTGACATAGTAAAATTCACTTAGAAAAATATAACAAGAACCAACCCTTCTTTAAAATTAAAGCATAACCACAATCAATACTGAAGCATAACCACAATCAATACTAATATTGTCTAATAACGCCAAATATTTAAATCAATACAAATAACACAATATTATGCATTAGTCTAAAGTCTTATGCATTCTAAACATAAAACATTAACTTATAGTCTTATAATGACTAATAACACAAAATATTAAGGTTTACAATACTAAAATTCCACATAAGAATAGCCATGATCCATCACTAATAACACAAAATATTAATTGTGTATGATGACCGGACCACCGGGCCGAGTTCGGGTGACCCGAGCTATGGCCCGGACCCGACCCGAAATAATGACTAGGTCTATTTTTGAGACCCTTACCCAGCCCTAAACCCGGTGAAATCACACCAAATTAGTCCCTAAAGTGCTCGGGGATAGGACGGGTCTTCGGGTCGGGCCGTGCCATGTGCACCTAATCCCTAAAATCACTTAAGGCACATATCACGGTATCGAATGGTATAAAGGGAGAATTAATATTAATAAAATTAAGGTCAAAGAAGCATGTTTTCAATCATAGCACCAAATCAAGAAGGAAAACGTAAAACATGCGATTAGTATGAATAAGTGGGTAAAGAGTTTATAAAAACCACTCAATTGAGCACAAGATAAACCATGAAATAGTGGTTTATCAGCACCCTACTATGGTTTGCAATTCGTTAGTAGTTTATGATTTTGTAGTTGAATAATTTTGTTTTTATTTGTAAAAACTGTTATTCATGGTTGATGGTTTGAATTTAAATGTAATGTAGGAATTCTGAGTCTGAATTATTATTTTGATGAATCTGTTTCGTTTCCAGTTTCAGTGTATTTGAAATTATAAATTGATTTATTTTGGAAATATTTTCAGTGTATTTTCAGTTTCTGTATGATGTTGAAGAGCATCTTGTGCCAAAGATTGAGATGACTTTTAACACGCTTGAAAAAACTGAAAAATTCTATAAAGATTATTCTAAACTTGCTGGTTTTTTTACGAACATTCGAAACACAAATGAAAAAGAAAATAAAATTAAGAACCAATTAATTATATGTAGTAGAAAAGAAAAATGAAAATCAAACATATCCCCAACTCAGAAACAAATCATTCAGCTGGATTAAATTGTCTTGTAAGAATTTATATACATATATTGAAGGACGTTGCTAATATATGATTTATTTTTTACATTTGAACCTTTTAAATAGTAGATCAGTGATACCATCAAATTCTGACCATTATTATGGACATATTATGAATTATTGATTCAGAGATTCAAGAGAATAAGATAAATTTCTCGGTGTTTATGTGAAGGCATTTCGGTGTTTTGTAACAATTTTGATGTAATCTATGTACTATTTTTTTTTTATGGAAATGAGGTTTACTTTTTATATTTTCTTGTTTTGTTCCATTTTATTATATTACTGTTTGTTTTGAAATTAGTTTCTTCAATTTTTTAAGGAATTTGTTTATTTTAAATATACAATACACAAACAATTCAATAGTTAAGCAGTATAAAAATTCAACCTACACAATTTCTATATCTTCTTATGAAAATTTATAGAAAAAATTCTAAGCATTCTCGATATTTATTTGAATAGTTTTCGGTGTATTCGAACTTCGATGTATTACAGAAATTATTCTTTTTTTGTACATTTTTATGAACTTGGATTCATTCATATTAACAGGATTTTAATACAGTACAGACATGTTTATAGAAGTTTAAATTTGCAAAAAAATTTTATGAAAAGCTTGGATTGAATATTTATAAAAATAGTGTTTGTTTTAACTATACATTGCACAGATAATTTCGTAGACAACTAGTATAAAAATTCTTAATAATTTACAACATTCAAACTATCTACTATCAATATCTCCTAATGAAAGTTTACAGTAAGGACGTAATAATGCAGCAGATGGCTTGGAGAGCATTATGGCTTCAAATTCTTGAACGGCTTTATCTTTTAGTTGATTTATTTCGTCAAAGAGAATGAGTGAAGCATATTTGACTCTGAAATGATCAATTTGCTCCTACAGTTTAAAAAAAAAATATTTATTAAACTCTATTAATTTAGTAATAGAGAGTTATCTATTTGTAACGATAATTACCTGTTTCTAATTCTTCCATGCATATTTTTTCTTTTTGATCTTTTTCGGATCAATTATTTCCAGTCATTTCATCACATATATTGCACAATTCCACCTAAAGACAAAAATGAAATAACACATTAAACTGGGACAGTAACAAGAAATACAGTAAATTAAGTTAATAGGTAACAACAACATCAAGTGCACCTCAATTCACACATGAAATACAAACTAAATACACCGCTATTATTTTTTTATTGCATCACACAATGTCAGTTTAAAAAGACATGAAACTCAATCTAACATGCACAAAATAATACCAAAAGCACTACAACAAAATTCTATGGACTAGTTACAACAAATCCATGAACAAAATCTCTCAAGATGGACAAAAACACATGCAAATCACTCAAACATGTACAAAATAACATCAAAAGTACTATAATATTCTGTTGTCTAGTTACAACAAAAAGAGGACAACAACACCAAGTGCATCTCAGTTCAGACAAAATACACTGAAATACAAACTAAATACATCGCTATTATTTCTTGATTGGATCATATAATGTCAGTTTAGAAGGACATGTAACTCCATCAAACATGAACAAAATGACACCAGAAGCATTATAACAAATTTCTATGGGTTAGTTACAACAAATCTATGAACAAAATTCCTCAAAAATGAAAAAAAAAACACATGCAAATCACTCAAACACATACAAAATAACATCAGAAACACTACAACAACATTTTGTTGCTTAGTTACAACAAAAAAAAGGACAACAACACCAAGTGCATCTCAATTCAGACAAAATACACCGAAAGTTATTATTGATTACTACACACGAACTTAGTTCAAAATATGCAAACACTCAAATATGCACAAAAACACATTCAATGCAATTATAAGTTAAACTATACGAGAAACACTACGTAATATTTTTACACCGATCTAATAATGTTATCACCAAATGAACAGTTTAATGAGAACAGTAATATGTACTTGAACGCAAGAACACAAAATGAATCTACTAAATAAACATAAATATGACTATCTAGTATTTCGCGATCGAAAATGCGAAAGAGAAAAGTGAAAAAAATGGATGATCAGTGAACAGTACCTTTAATAATCTTTCGTTTTCTATTTCTGTGTTTGTTGGTGAAGTTTTGGAACGTAACTTTAAAATTTTCTTGAGGTTTCACAAAGATTTTGAAAGATTGTTGAGAGATTTTGAGCGCTGTTTGAAATTTGATCGAGGGAGAAGAAGCATTTTTTATATTAACGTTCGCACTAGTGAAAAGTTGCGGGAGTGCGTGTTTATACGCTCTCTAATCTGAAATTGGTTTTTGTTGAGTTTGGGTAAATTTGATTGGATTTGGTTGTCAAAAAAATTTGTATGTGTAGCATAACTGGTTGAATAATTCTTGATTGGTTTAATTACTCTGTTGGTCCTATAATTTCGCAAAATTTTCAATTAGGTCCTTATACTTTTTTTCTTTTTAATTTGGTCCCTGCACCAAATTTTTTTTTCCAATTAAGTCCCTCTTAGTAGTAATTGGCTTCATTTTATAAGGACCTAACTAAAAAAAATTGGTGCAGGGACTCAAATAAAAGGAAACAAAAGTATAGGGACTCAATTGAAAAAAAATTTAGTGCATGGACCCAATTAAAAGGAAAAAAAGTATAGGGACCTAATTGAAAATTTCACAAAACTATAAGACCAACAAAGTAATTAAACCTTCTTGATTTGATAACACCATTTAGTAAAATAATAATAAATGATGAAAGAAGATAATGTGACAAAGGTGGTGCTAACATAGCACACAAAACCATACAACCTATTCAATATTTGTGATGTTCACCAGCACAGAATCTACAACAATTTTTGGAAAAAAAATTACCTTTGAGGAATTGCACATCCCTTACAAGTTACAAACCAATTTACAATCAGTTCAATAGGAATATGAGTTAGCAACATACAAGTGAAATCATCCTCTTGCCCCTGAAAGAACAATGTGTTATTTACATGGCCGTAATCAACCTTCCTAAAGAGTGATCCAAACTCACAAAATATTCCTCATGCTGCTTGTCCAACTAAGAGATTTCCTGTTTGTGGGGCTTGGGGCAAAGTTAAGTCCAAACATCTCCTTAAAAGCTTGCTCTGGCTGAACTGAACCAACCAGCTTTGCAACAATGGCTGCACTCTCTCTAACGTGCTCCATGTCCTTTGTGTCACTCCATAGACGATTCGCCAACTGCACTCTCCTATTCTTGGAACTCAAAAGAAGGCCCCATTTCAAGTAGAGGTTCTCTCTTTCAGACTTGGACAGCCTCCTCAGCATTTGCTTGCACAGCATCTGCCTCTCTTTTTTAATAGTTCTCATGCTGGTTTTCAAGAGAAAAAGCATTATTAATTGGCTTCTTGTTACAAAGAATTTAACATGACCTCAATCCTTATATTTCTTATTACTTGAAAGTTGAAATGATGTTGTTACCTTGACTGAGCTGTAAGAATTCTTCCATCTTCCACAGTGTGTTTGCCTTGGGAGAAAGTCTGCTTAAGATAGGATAGCCTTCTATGCTCTACTTCCATGTAAATAGAATCTGAGGGATCACCTTGGAATAGAAGGAAAAAGTAAGTCCTGTGAACCAATGAAACATAACAAGCATCCCAGAGTTCAACAATCTCTCTTTGCAGCCTCTTGAATTCTGAAGGCCAGTCTGGACTACTGTCTCCTTCAGCTTGCACTGGGTCCACACCAACGTCTTTGAAATTCTTTGCAGATACTGCAGGATCCAATCCTGTCTTGGACACCTACCATGCAGAAATGTGCTACTTATATAACTAACATGGTTAAACAGCAATGGTTGAAAAATAAAAACAAATGCTCAAATGGATCCGGTATCTGATAGTTGACCGTCAAGCTGATAAAAGACAAATAAAAGGAGAGAAAAGAAACAAATTTAAGAAGCATGATGGAAGCTTACCTCATGGTCAGTTGGTGAATTCATAGTTTTCAGATCTTCCTCTTCTTTTATTTGTGGAGTTGAAGCTTCAGGACAATTGCTCTTAGTTTCCTTGTCAATGGAGGATTCCACATTCTGTACATCATCAACGGCAGAAGTTTCCACAGAATTCTCACCGGCATTCCATGGGGGCAGCCTCTCCAAATAGGTGTTTTGGTCTAGGACATAAGCCTTGCTTTGAAGTTCATCAGGTCTTCTAGTGAAGTGTTTTTCATTCCCTATTGGGGTTGTGCTCTGAATACTTTCTTCGTCATCGAACCAATACGAAGATGAATTCCTCATGAGACTTGCTCTACAACTTCTACTTCTGCTAAACCTCAAGCTTCTAGAACTAGATGTACCGATTTCTCTGAGCCAGGGAGAAGCATAACTTTTCTCTGGGGAGGGAATAACAAAATCTTGGCGCAAGTGGTTCACCCTTTTGTTTTCCTGTAACCCAGGTGAATATGAATCCAGATCTTTTTTGTCTCTTCTATTATCAGTTTCAGCCAATGCTGAGGTATCTGTGTTTGCAAAAGGAGATGATGCAATAGAATCAGTGTATGTATTTAAGCTTGAAGCAACCACTTTTGGTTGTGTGTGTGGGTTTCTAATTAGCTCCTCAGACACAATGCACTTAACATCCTTGCAAGAATCCTCTTCTTGCTGATCATCGGCATCCTCTTCTTGTTCATCTTCAATGTNNTCTCGAATGCCTATATGTGAGACCACGAGCGGAGCACTTCTCATTCGAAGATTCTTGTCAAGGTCAGGAAGTTGGAACAAGTTATCATCAGAGCAGATACTGTGTCCATCCGAATATGCAATAAAAGACCGTAAACTCTCCTCGCAGTCAACACTCAATGAACTTTGCTCCTCTGTTTGATTTCCAAAATCCCACACATTTCTCACACGTATTTTGGGATATTGAGAATACACACTATCCTGAATGTTTGGCAAGAAAATTAACAGTGAGAAGTTATTCCACCAATTAAATTAATACTTTAAATTCTTTAGCAGGATAGGCCATATACTCACAAATTCTGTTGAAGACTCGCCATCTCCAATTGCTTGGAGGATCATATCCTTAATTTGAGTTTGTGCAACGTCCCTCTGCAAAGTCAGCTCTTTCACCTCTGTCTTTAACTGCATGTACAATTAACATAGTTCATGTATATGGCCAAAAGAAATATATGCTCAAAGATATCAAACTATAAATAAATATTAAAAACAGTAGTCTCTTTTTATAGCTGAAATCAAAGTTAGCTTGAAAAATAGCTATTTTATGACAACAATAAAATGTAATGCTTTCATAAAGTGTTTAGCATATTTCAGTGAGCATGGAAAACATCAGCTGAAAGTCAAAATATTCTAAATGTACTGTGACTAAGGGATATCTTAAAAAGGAAAAACTACAAAAATAGAAACAAAAACAATTAACTCAAGCTTCTCTGAAGATTATGATGGATTACCAATGTGCCAAGTAATGACCATAAAGGCAGTGCCAGAAATGAAATTTAAGGTCCAATGGTTTTTTTTACTAAAGACCATCAAATAATCCGTCATCCACCACTGGAAGGAAGTAAGAAAATCTAGTTTTCAATCTATCAAATTTTTAGCCGAGGTAGATATATTCCATGAAAGAATATATGGTGGAATTTAATAATACAAAATGGTAGTTCAATATAAGTATAAGGATTGAAGTAGGTGTGACCAAGGAGACAAAACAATACAGGAGGTATGTGACCAGACCTGGATAGAAGAACAATACAGAACCAACAACAAATAGTTGAATGAACAATCCAGTAACATGTACTACCCTTATAAACGATACAAATTTTCCATATGTAACATGATGGTTGCTATAATTTATCGATTAATCTATCTAGAGTTTATTATCATTTACCTAGACGTGATGTCAGAATAATACAACATACTCCATCGGATCATAAAATTAAAAAACACAGGAAACAAGTCAAAAACCTTACCATCTCAATTTCTTGATCCTTTTCTCTCAGTAATGCTGCACAATCAGATGTAGAGTGGGCTGACCCTGAAGTTTTCAATTCACTTTGTAGTCTGGCCAACTCCTTTTGCAATTGCTTGACCAGTGCTTTGTCAGACACTACTACATTAACTTGTGCATTAGTTGACACTTCTTTGGCACAACTTGCAAATAAGAGAGTGTTTCTGGTTTGTTCAACATGAATCCGTGCAGGGCTCATGGTGCAGATGATTGCAGTTCTTGCATTACCCCCTAACGACGACTGCAGTATGCGGGTTAGCTTTGAATCCCTGAAAGGAATATGTCCATTTCTCCCCTTGCTGCAACCAAATTCAATTGCATGTGAGGCAAAAGATTATGATCTTGGCTCAAGACTCAAGAGAACTAAAAAGTTCCAGATATTATGTATACATGGTCTGGAGAATGTAACAAGACATTGAAACACAAACTTCACAAGCTAACCTGAGTTTGCGGATAACAGTTCCTAGAGTTAGTAAGCTGCGATTAATGTGGCAACCTTCTTTCAACCTTGTGCCAGCTGAATTTGTTTGGGAAGCGCGTTCACTTCCTGCAAGATCCACAAAATTCTGTGCCCCCCGCCCCCCAACAAAAAAAAAATCATTTGATTTCCTCATAGACATAATAATTATTTCCTACAAAATGAGCAAATTAATCATACCACTGAAGCAGCCAGAGAGCTAGACTTGTCATTTCCAAGGAATTCACATGCAGAACTTTCAATTGTCTGAAGAAACCACATTGTTTAGGAAATGTAAGAAAGGTCTACCATGAAATTTCACAAATTTTGCGGCCTTTGACAAAAACAATAACATATAATACCAGTCTGAGAATCTGATGAGATCTGGAGCTTGCTTCATTCAGTGATGTCTCCCCTATCTGCCTCTGAGCTGAAAAAATGCAATCAATTTGGATAAGCAATCAGCTCTAGCTGGATAAAAATTTTGTAACAGGGAAATAGAAAAATAAAGAAATCCAATCTAGGTAGTCCTTTGAAGCAAGAATAGCTCAAACCATCATTACCTTCACAGAAAGAAATAAGCTCTTTAAAATGGTTCCAGTCTCTCATAGTTGCCTCAGTCAGTCTTTCAATAACTGTCCCCCTCTGTTAAAATGATAAACTGTTAGTGACATGTACTTTTGCTACCTCTTTTGAGATGAAGACATGTACCTCTGGATCGTCAAGAAGTCTGAGAGGAGTACTATCTGTACTGAGGAGGTCCCTGACAGACTCATTATAAATCTCAATTGCCGAAAACTTTAAAACAAACTCTCTTTCTGTATGCTGTAAAAAAGGAAAAATCTAATTAAAAAAAATTAGTTTGGAGAAAAACACAGCATTGCAGGCAAGCGTTAGCAGTTCAATTACCTTTTGTATGTAATTAAAAATGTCAGCTACAGTGTATTCAGTTACACCGCTCATGGTATATGTCTTTCCGCTGCTTGTTTGTCCATATGCAAAAATGCTTGCTGATCAAATAGAATATTTAAGACCATAGCCACAAGGGATAAAGCAAGAGAAGATATCAACATTGAAGTTGAATGAATGCTGATGCTGATGAAGGAAGAAAAAGAAGATGGGAGAAATAAGATAAGAAAAGATAGAGAAAGAAAGAGAACTCACAATTGATGCCATTGACAACAGAAAGCGCAACTTCCTTAGCTGCTTCTTCGTAAACTTGCCTAGTGGAGGCATCTGCCCTAAATACTCTGTCTGCAGCGAAAAGAAATGTGTGGATCAGAACATGGAAGCAAATCTTATCACAGTCCATGTAACTGACAGTAACAAAAATAGGCTTAACATGATCTTGGCAGAATGAATTCAGTGACAAAACAAATTCACCAACTTCAACTGCATGCATGGATATTACCAGTTTCGTAACATACATTGTAAATATTTTCTGCCAAGAAGAATGATGATATCAACAAAAAGAGACCACACACACTGAATAATAATCTGGAAGAGACATAAAGCCATTGATTGATAGTAGCATTAACAAAGGGTATGAACAGCAGCAATTATGGTAAATTTCCACCTTATACTCCAAGACAAGAACATTCATTCATTCGTTAAACACTGAAGAAATAAATTGAAAATAATATGATAAACTCACGCAGACAGACAGGCATATAAAAACCACAGCTGCTGGCTGAATTTAAGTAAGAAGCTAAATCATTGTTTTTCAAATACAATAGTTATGTTTTCATACCAAATGTGTATGCTGTTGGGTACAGGGACCTATCAGAAGCTGAAAGATTGCTCCTGTATATGATAGTGGTGTCATTAATACATTCCCATTCAGGAACATCATTCCTTGCACGCTCCTTGTCATTGAGAGGTCGAAGGCGAACAGAAACAAGAATCCGCTCCTCGCGGTCTGCAGGATCTTGCATTGCCTCCTCCCCTCCCACAGAACCCATCCTCACCCACCTCCTCTAAACTCTAATTCCAACTATGAGAATGATATCACACGTCATTGAATTTGGAGCAACCCAAATGCTACTTTTGTATTCAGTTAATCTAGCACTAGTTTCTTTCTGAATGCTTCATGAAGCTTGCTGTGTTGCATTGTTGGGATGGTATGAAACACTAGGGCCACTCAAGATTTTTGACCCCAATTATTATCTGCAACAAAACAAAAAAAATAATAATAGTAATCGTAGGTTACAACTTCATTTTAGCAGAGAAAAAACATATTAATATTATATGCAAATTTATATTTAGAGGTGTAATTGACTAATATCACAAGGTCTTCCAATTATGAGAACAGAATGCGGTGGTTTCTGTATTCTAATATAAAAACTTGGACTTTTATGAAATGGTCCCCATTCCATGGAACAGACTGTCAAATTCTTCTTCACATGGAAATATAGAAAAACGTCCAATTTTGTTAAAGAAAATTTACCAGAGG
This sequence comes from Arachis ipaensis, assembly GCF_000816755.2. NCBI lineage: Eukaryota > Viridiplantae > Streptophyta > Magnoliopsida > Fabales > Fabaceae > Arachis > Arachis ipaensis. The sequence goes on along the minus strand of NC_029789.2, from coordinate 12,261,153 downwards.
TGATAAGGACTTAAGGATTCAGAATTTTTCAAAGGAACATTCTTCATCCTAATTCATTTGCAGATGAATTCAGAGACAGAGAGAAACAGAGACAGAGACAGAGACAGAGAGAAGATCTGAAAATTGGGTTGTCCAAAGTGACAACAAAAAAATGAACGGGTGCAATTGTTTCAACAAAAAACCCACTCTAAAGATATTTTTGGCAGTTTTTTCAGCTTCTCCTAATTTTAGTTTGTGCAACACAATGCAAACAGAACTCGAGAGAAGATTCCAGAAATAGAATATATGGAAGAAAAAGAAAAGGCAAACAAATTTTTTAAAAAAAGAAAAAGATATACTATATACCATTTTGAAGCTAGATTCTGGTGATGGAATGTTACTCTGACAGCAAATTCTGCTATCACATTTTCTTCATGAAACCAAATTCTTGCATTTTTGTTCCTTGACTGTTGATAACACAATGTGAGAGTTCAAAATTCAAATAAAGGAAACACAAATTGAACAAAAGGGGAACTAACGGTTTCTCACCTCATGCAGGAAATGAAATGCTATCTCAGAATGAAGAAAAGATCGAAGAGAACATTCTGAACTATGAAGTGCGATGCATTGCAAATGCAGTGAGGTGAGGAACATAACAATGATAAGCGAGCTTGAATGTAAAGAGAGAAAGCAGAAATGGCTTTTTCTTTCTCTGTCCAAAAGGGTTTTGTGTTGCTTTGACGTCTCCCTCCTAATTTTCTTCTTGTTACTTCGTTGCGTTGCGTTGTATATTGCATTGATATAAATAATAAATAATATTTTTACCGCGCTAAACACTATATTATATTTTGAAAATAGTAATGACTTAGACTCATGAAATTACCAATCTACCCAAATTGATACATAATTTAGAGGAGGGGGGCATACATGAGCTGAATTTATGAAAAGGTGAAGAATGCTTTAAACCATGCCACTTCAAATGGCGGTGTAGCACATGGTGCCTTTTCCCCCACTTTCCACACAGCTAACAAAGTGTACCATAGTCACTAACTACTACTGCAGTTTTCTACTTTTCTATTTAGAATGAAGAGGAAGAATAATGTTTTTTAAGATTCGCTCATCTATCTAACAACCAGATTGGTTGTGAATTGAATTGTGATTGTGGCATACTGGCATCATTTATTACTCACCTTTTCATTTGTCCTGTTCAAATTATATATTTATAGTTCTTACTAATGGATTTTTTTAAATAAAAATTTACTAAGACACACATTTAGATATTTACTCAATTATATTTTATTTCTTATTCTATTATTAGATAGGACGAATTTATTGTACACATATTTTATTTTTGGAAAAGATTACATAGGTAAAAAACGATAATAGTGTATCTATTTTACAAACGAAATAAGACAACACGATCATTGTAAGTTTACCTCGCCTATGATAAGGATGAGATATATTCATATATGTATAATTATCTCGTCCATGATGAAGACGAGATACTTATTTAAAATGTTTATATTTGCGGACGTGATATATATACATGCGACAAGAATTTTCAGCTATATAAAAAGCTCATTTATGTCATTGTAGCACCAATTTTTTTTTAATTCTTTTCACATACTGAAAATGTCTAGTACTGATATGTTGTTGTAAGTGTTTATGTAAATAATTGTTTTAAACTCTTTCACTCGACACTCTGTAAAATTTGAAAAATCTAATATTCAGAGGAAGGTTACAAGAATTGGGTATAGATTTCTCGTGAATTTAGTAAATTGAGGCTTTAAGTTTAAGTTTTTTTGGGTTGTAGGTGATGAACACGTACCTGCGATGTTTGAGGCCATAGGAGAATTCTAGCACATCAAGTCATTGAGCTATACGTCGAGATCGTTGATATTGGCGATGGTGGAACTAGCCCGTCTACCCGCACCTAAGGCTGGAAGTGAGTCAAGCCAACTCGAGCTCGACTCGTTAATAGCTCGATAAGCTAAACTCGTGAGCTGGTGTGCCAAGTTTGAGCATGGAATTGAACTCATAAATTAAATAAGCCGAGCTTGAGCTTTAATAAGCTCAGCTCATTAGCTCGTGAGTTAACTCGATTATATATATATATATGCATTTAATCTATACTTTTAATATTATATATATACATATGAAATAGTAATATATAATTATATATATTAATTATTTTAATTATTTAAAATTTTATATTTATTTTTTATATATAATTTTGATGTAAGACATAAATAAAAAATTTATAATTTATTGATAGATAAAAAATATATAAAATTGATTTTTTTAAATATTTTTAAAATATATAAGTTATAATTTATTGATATAGAATTATAGATTATATTCCTATTATTTGAGCCAGCTCGTAAGCTCGAACTAGCTCGTGAGTTTTTGGTGAGTCGAGTTTGAGCTTAAAAAATAGGCTCGATTGTTAATGAGTCGATATGGGTGGCAATATGTACCCTACCCGCGGGTACCCAACCCGACCTCACCTGATCGGGTAGAGTTGCCAACCCGATCCGCAGCGGATACGGTAGGGTGCGGGTAGGGTTCTCGTGCGGGTCGGATAGGGTGCGGGTTGAGCCTCAACCCTACCCGACCAACCCGCACTCTATATATGTTTATGTTATATACTTATATAAAAATATGTTTTAAGTGGATGTTGAACCAAAGACCTCTCACTAAATGCAAAATATCCTTAACCACTAAAAGAAAATTATTAATTGATAATTTAATATCTTTTTTTACATAAAAATCAGTTCTATTTTAAATTATCATCAAGTTATATAATAATATTGTTTTTTTTTATAACCTGCGGGTAGGGTCGGGTACCCGCGGGCTAATAACGGATAGGGTTAGGGTTGGATCCAAACCCTACCCTATCCTACCCGTTGCCACCCCTATGAGTCGAGTTATGAGCCAAACTTAATTTTTGTGAACCGAACTTGAACTTGATCTAACTCGACTCAGCTCGGTTCATTTCTAGTCCTAGCCCTTAGACCGGGCACCAATTGTTACATCTCCGTTGCATTACGCTACACTAACTAATCACATAGAGGAGAACTCTAAGTCAAATAAGAAATATATCGCTAAGACCAAAAGTTCCTCGGATAGTTCTGAGGAGGATGAGTTTGCAGCAAATACTTTGGGATGAAGATTTGTCTTACCCGCACCATTGTTGTGTGCCTAGTTACTATTACACACTGGACCTTGATGCGATGGAAGAGGATCTATTTTGTGGCATCGGTGCAGTAGGTGATGATTACAACCTGAACTGGGCATTTAATTTCGAGTGAGCCACTGGTTTATTAGTAGAAAAGTTGTTCATATGAGGATGAAGAATTATAAAATTCGACGGGCTGTGGATTATAGAATAGAGGAGTCTGATTATACTAAATACCACTGTCAATGCAATCAAACTTCAATTGGGTTATACGCGTCACTTAGATAAAATATTGGTTATTGATAAATAATTAGTCTCTCTAAGGTACGATAATAGAACCTGTGATGGTGCTATGGTATAGTAGATTTGCCTAAGATAAAGTACCAACAGTTGCAATAGATATGACTGAACTTTAGTTCTGTAAAAGAACATGTGACATTAAAAAAAAAATCAAAACTAACGACGCTAATGAACTAACTAGGATTTTTTGGAATAAATAAAATAAATATAAAATAAAATATTATAAAAATATCCTAACTAACTATTTTGATTTCATTAAAAAAATAAAATAAATTTAAAAAATTCTAACTAACAATTTCGATTTTTCAAAATAACTTAAATAATTTTTTTTAACAATAGTTTATCATGCCACAAAAAATTTAAATAATTCAAACTAATTAGAATAAAGCTATTAAGTGAGATATAACTATCTACGAGATACGTGTAAAAAATAATTACTCCAACAAATGTTTATATCCGTAATTTTTATATTTTTTATTATTTTTAAAAATTCCGCTTCCTAATACATGTTTTAAACATATATTTTAATAGCATTATAAAAAATATTTTATTAAAAATTATTTAAATGTGTTATTAAGATGTAAGATAACTGCGCTAATGAGTAATAACTCAAATGGCATAATCTCTTCATACTCAATTAAGAGGGTTCGAGTCTCCTATCTTTAGTAAAAAAAAAAAAGATGTAAGATAACTGCCAATAAGTTATATCTCAAATGACATAGTCTCTCCATATTCAATTTAAGAGGTTGCGAGTTCGAGTTTTCTATCTTTAGTAAAAAAAAAAAATATAAGATAACTTATTTATTTTTGTCTCATAAAATTCTTATAAGATAGAAGATTATTGTTGTGGTCCCGGTTAGTTGAGTGACTATTATGTTATCATCTTAAATTTGATAATAAGAGGTAAGATATTCTCCTTGTGTTTGAAAAATGATGAATACCTTTGTTTGAGTATTACGTTCTTCAAAATTATTCTCAAAGGTGAGGAAACTAGAAAAAAGGCACTGGGGACCTTTGACCAAAAGAAGTAATAAAAAAGTTCATAATCTAAGATGATATCTTTTCAAGAACAAGCCATGTGCATGGTGTGGTGGAGTTGGAGGTGTAGTGATAATTTATAAAGTAACTGGGAGCTAAAGAGGCCCATATAATATAACTCTCATCATATGCATGTGTAGTTGTGTACTCACTCTCTCTCGTATGAGTGTCACATTATCGGCTCCATTGTAGAATACAAAACTACATTTTATGCATTTCGACGAGTTTTGGACTCGTAAGTCCTCAAATAGTATACTTACACGTGCATCTCTCATTGACTTCATCTCTCCGCTTTATATTTTTTTTCAACCGTTTTCTTCCTACTCAAATTATTATGCAGCCGACAGAAAAAAAAGAGAGAGATAGATTATATATATTGAAAGAATCTTCAAGCAACTAACAAATGCCTTCCATGGGTAACAATTTTTATTCTATAAATGTTAAATCCCTTATTAAAAAATAACTCAACAAGAGAAACTAAAATAATGCATTATATAACGGACCGAAGCATGTTTTGGAACTTAAAGTTTGGTCTAATACAGTATAATAAAAGATATTTTCCAGATCGGTAATACTAGGAATCTAAACTTGTGAATAAAATAAATTTAGATTATTTGAATTAATTTTTTTTATTTTCTCTCAAATATTATTTATTTCAAGCCATCTAACTAACTAGACATAAGGTTATAATTATAGGAGTCATTTAAATAAAAACGTGTAAAATGTTTTTTTTAATGTTTTTTAGTAACTAAAATTTAACACATATAATCGATTAAACCGTACGTGTTATTTTTATCAAAATTAGGCTAGACAAATTAATTTGACTGAAAAAATAGTGAATCAAATCTTGAACCCTAAATTCTAGTCCTTTACTTTTCTGCCATTATAAGGTTAGGATTTAGAGTTTTCAATATATATATAAATATAATAAGAGTATTTTAGTCATTTTTTATAATAAGGGTATTATAGTCATTCTTTATAAAAGATAATATTAATTTAGACCAATTCAATATTTGATTCACTATTTTTTCAGTCAAATTAATTTATGGGTTAAGTACGATTTTAGTCCCTAATGTAGAGGCCAAAAATTTATTTCGTCTCTGACCTTTTTTTCGCTACAAAATGGTCCCCAAGATTTCAGTTTGTTTTAAAATCGTCATTTTTTCTAAATTTTTATTTTTATTACCAAATTATCCTTAATAAAAAATAAAAAAATAAAAAAATAAAAAAAGAAAGAAACGCGTAGAGTAAAGGGGAAAGGGGAAGGGGTTACGCGAAGGGAGAAGGGTGTTGGGGGGGTTCGGTAAGAAGAGAAGGGGGAAGGGTCCTCGCCGTCGCCGCCACCGCCACTGCTCTTCACCGTTACCACCGCTGCTCTTCGCCACCGTTGCTCCTCATCGTTCAGTCCTCGTCGTCTCCGCTGGATCTCACCGCCAGATCTCGCTGCTGCTTGATGAATCCATATTTGATGATGATTTTTGGTTGAATTTGAATGGATTTCATCATATAAACTTGTCGCTGCTCCTCATCGTTCGGTCCTCGTCGTCTTCGCTGGATCTCACCGCCACATCTCGCCGCTGTTCCTTTTCCTGGCTCGACATCGACGGCAGCAGATCCGCGAGGGTGGACGTCGCGCGCCGCTCGCTGTTTCTGCTCCTCCTCCTCGCTTGGTCGCCGTCGTCGCTGCTCCTCGGCGGTTTTTGGTTTCTTCTAGTTCTGCTGCTTCTGCTTCTGATTATCAATTCTTCTGGTTTCTATTTTTTTTTTGTTGTTTTTCTGATTCTATTATCTATTGTTTTTTCTGAGTTTTGATGATGATGATGATTTTTTGAGTTCTGAATTTTTGTTGCTCTTTTATTGTTGTTCTTCTTCTATTTGTAGCTGCTATTGTTGTTGTTGTTCTTTTGATTCCATTGTTGTTCTTTGCTTCTGGTTATTGTTGTTGTTGTTTTATTGGTATTGCTTCTGTTATGCTTTTGTTCTGCTTCTGCATCTGTTCTGCTTCAATTTCTGCATTTAGATTATTTTGGGGGAGAAGGAAAAAAGGTATTTTTGTCTGAAGGACGATTTTAAGACAAACTGAAACTTTGGAGGACCATTTTGTAGCGAAAAAAGGTCGAAAACGAAATAAATTTTCGGCCTCTACGTTAGAGACCAAAATATCGTACTTAACCCTTAATTTATCTGGCCTAATTTTGAGAAAAATAACATAACTTCCTTTCAGAGTACCACCTTGAACCCAGTTATCTTCCCAAAATCGAGTCTGCATACCATTGCCTACTTCCATTGCCAGTCCACTTACCACTTTATCACGAATTCGCGGTTCTTTTATATTCAGCTGACATATGTCCTTCCAAGGGCCATCCTTTACTGGTAAAGGCTGAGTTGCTAACATGACATCCGGGTTCAACTTATTACACGAACACACAATCTTCTTCCACAGCGGGCAATCCTCCTTTGAAAACCTCCACCACCACTTAAACAGAAGCGCTGTGTTTCTCAGCACTGCATCACCAACCCCCGATCCCCCAACCTTTTTTGGAGCCTGAACTATCTCCCACTTTACCATAGGTATACCATAGTTCCCGTTCTCCCTGCACCACATAAAGTTCCGTTGTAAAGCAATCAGCTTGTCCGCTACCGCCTTCGGCATCTTGTATAGACTAAGGTAGTAGATGGAGAGACTATTCAGCACCGATTTGATAAGGACCAGCTTACCTGATTTAACATAGATTAATTAATTATATGTGTTAAATTTTAATTAATAAAAAATATCTTTAAAAAAAGACATTTCAAAAGTCTTTATCTAAAGAACTTTCACAATTATATGCATAAAATTTTAGTATTAACACACGTGATTTAAAGTTTTAAACAAAAAAGAATAAAGACTCATCATGTGCAGTTATATTTTTATATAAAATTAATAATTAAAAATTATAAAATAATAATTTAATTAAATTTATTAAATTATTTAACAATTTTTAAATATCAACTTACGGTTTACACTGTATGCGAGTTTTCGAAAAAAAAAAAAGTCATTGAATTCTGTTTTAAATTCAAATTCCGCCTCCGCTCTTTTATTATTTTCCTCTCTCTAAAAGGTATGCATGAAATAGTCCAATGCATCTTATTCTTATGCAAAGCTACAAAATCATTTCAACAGAAGATATATGTCACATAAGTACATGGTCCATGACCTGCTCAAATCATGGCATGTATCTATCTTTATTGTAAAAGTCTTAAAGACGTGACCACAAGTTCTATAGATAGATGAGGGGTGGATGAAATTCATTATCGGATACAACATGTTGGAGAGTATGGTAAACAGCACAATATATATATTATGAAAAATGAAATTCGAATTATATATAGTATACCAGCAATTATATATTCGAAGGGTCATTAGCCCTGTGTGACCCCATTATATGAGACACCGTACCCCACAAAGTGAGAAATAAGTTATAAGTAACTGTTATCGAATTTATAATGACTGTGAAGCATGAACCTTCTTCTTTATATTCTCAAGGCTATAGAAGTTAGTATATTTAATTTTTTTTTATCACTTTTAATCATTAACTTAATTCCTTTAGTTTAATAATTTAATAATATATTTTTTGTTCACATTATTTTTTATTATTAAT
>NC_029789.2:12240825-12252829 GCF_000816755.2 Arachis ipaensis | reverse complement strand
CCTTAGAGCTAATCTATGTCCTTACGGTTAATTTTACCTATCGATTATGAATTTTTGAATTATTTAAGATATATTTGATCTACTTAATTAATATTATTATCTAATTTTTTATGACTAAATTGACCTTTAAAAATCTCCATAACATTGCTAAAGCTTTTCTCCAAAATTGTTAGGTGCAAAATTTAATTCTTGACATAGTTAAGCTCACGCACATGCAATTCTTTTCCTTTTTCTATCATTGCATAACATCTATAATCCATTTATACTTTTATAAATTACCACCTACGAAAAGATCTTTAAAATTACTGGAAAATAAACATAAAATTAGGAATTAAATCCCTTCAAATTTATTGTCTTCAATTTATCCAACAAAAAATAAATGAGTTGTCAATGAATTTAATTCTCTGGCCATCTCATGAAAGAAACCAACCATATGTCATTATAACATGATAACAAATAAAATTAAGACTAAATTTAATTTAATTAAGATTAAAGAAAAACAAAATATCTATGATTAGTTAAAAATGTGGTCAGATAATATTATCTTATCCTTTAAATAAAGGACTAGATTTATGCTAATACCTTTTGAAATGGTTTTTATAGGTATAAATCTAACAACCATATATTTGTGTAGAGCTATTTTTAATATCAATCCTCAAAATTAAATTCTTCAATTTATTCTTGTTGTTGTTATATATATATATATAAAAGTTAGCTAACATGTGATTTTGGAATTCATGTTAAAATTATTAATTAAAAATATATAAAGAATATAAAATTTGTTGTGATAAGGTAGTTTACGTGGATGTTTATTTTTAAGAGAGAATGAAATTAATAATGTTAAAAAAGTTAAACTTTTACAAGTATAAATAGGAGGCTTAATCAGAGGCAATACACACAACAATAAAACAAATTTTTTTCCTTCCTTATGTTACAAATATTTTTCTCTCTCTTATTTCTCTGTAGTTTTAAGCTATAATAATTATAATATTAGTAAATATATAAATTACTTATATTATAGTGAGATAAGAGCATATTTATATTTCTCTATTTTATATTTATTATATCTTCCTTATTTATTTCATAACACGTTATCAGTACGAGACTCTGATTAAATTTTAGGAAGACTCAGGTAACAAATTTTCATTATGTCGAAACTCTCTTATCCTGAATTTAATGTTCTTGATATATCTAGAAACAATTACTTATCATGGATACTGAATGCTGAAATCCATCTTGATTCACTGGATCTTGGAGATACCATTAAGGCTGAAAATAATACATCTCAAAAGGATAAAGCCAAAGCCATGATTTTCCTTCGTCGTCATCTTGACGAAGGATTGAAAAATGAATATCTCACATTAAAAGATCCTGCAGATCTGTGGAAAGACCTTGAAGAAAGGTATAATCATTAAAAGACGGTGATACTTCCTCAAGCCCGATATGAATGGACGCACTTGCGTCTACAGGATTTCAAATCTATAAATGAATATAATTCAGCAATGTTTCAAATCACCTCACAAATGAAATTATGTGGGAAAAAGATAACTGATACGATATGTTAGAGAAAATTTTCTCGACCTTCCACGTCTCAAATGTGCTCCTGCAGCAGTAGTATCGGATTTAAAAAATATTTTGAGTTAATTTCTTGCCTTCTTGTTGTTGAACGCAACAATGAGTTGCTTTTAAAAAATCATGAAGCGCGCTCAACTGGCGCCGCCCCATTTTCTGAAGCAAATGCGGTAAATCATTACCCCAAAATAGGTAAATGGCAAGGTTTTAGTAGCAAGAAAAATTATGGAAGGAAAAAGAATTATGTTCACAAGAAATGATCTCACCAGAAGTGGGATAAAGAAATAAACAATGGGCAAAATAAATCAACAGAAGATAAGTATTTTCCGTTGTGGTGGAAAGGGTCATTGGTCGCGTACCTGTCGTACCCCAAGGCACCTAGTGGATCTTTATCAAGTATCTTTGAAAAAGGATGATAAAGGAAAGGAAACAATTTTCGTTTCAAATGATGCTAAAAATTCCACCACTCATTATGACGTATCTGATTTCTTTGAGGATCTTGAAGGAAATATTGGTCATTTGATCAATGATGGAATAGTTTAATATGTGAGATTGTTAAGTATTCATGTAAATAGATAAGGGAAATTATAATGTACAGATCCCCAATTTTTAAAGATTTACAGATTTTGGATGGAAAGAAGGCAACGACAACACGTGTCCATGAGCCATGCAAGTGGGTGCAGCGTGAAATTGTGTAGAGAATGATTTGTGCCCACCACAGAGCCGAGCTTCCTTCGTTGAGGCAGGGGAAGGCTCGTTTGGTTTTAAATTTTTTTTTTTTTTTGACAAGCTTCATATAAGTGGACCAATGCAAGCCTTTGCAATGAATAGGTTTGGAGACAAAAAAAATGATCAAATGATGTTATACGAAGAACATATAATTGAAGGGTTTCTGACCCAAATTAAAAATATATATATAGGATAAAAAAAATAAATAAATAAATAAATAAATATATATATATATATTTAATTTTTAATTTAATATAATAAATATGAGTTAAACAATATTTAATATGTGTTCGGCACTGTTATATTAAAAATAGATGTATGACATAGTCAATTTTGCCAAAAAATTGTAATGAAAAATTCTTTTAAAGGTAATATACTTTAGATTTTAGAATTCAGAGTGTAAGGTTTAGATTTTGAAAATTAGTGTGAACGAAATCAGCGGTAGAATTGAGAGTTTAGGATTTAGAAACAAAAATTAATTTAATATTTGGTTTAATTATTCTGTAGGTCTTTATAGTTTCACCAAATTTTCAATTAGTTCTTTATACCTTTTTTTTTTCTTTTCAATTGGGTCCCTATACATTATTTTTTTTTTCAATTTAGTCCTTGTTAACGTTAAACGTTAAAAAAATGTTAGTGAATTGTGAAATTACTTGTATACCCCTAGGGACCTAATTGAAAAGAAAAAATATATAGGGACCTAATTGAAAATTTAAAAAAATTATAAATATTCAATAAAAGATATTCCTATAATTCCTATTTAATGATTCTACGACATAAAAAATATTTCTATAATCTCTTTTATTTTATCACTATCATTTTTTTCTTATTTATATACAAATTGTACCAAAATTGTACCAAAAATACCGTCTCTTTTTTTTTTTTACTTTCAAAATACCTTATCTTAAGAATATAAAAAAAATAATGGTTAAAATGAAACAGAGAAATAGTAGTAATAAGTATAATATAAAATTCAATTTTCATCACTCAAGTATTTATTATGACCAACATAATGAAAGAACTTGCATATGGCATATGGTAACAAGAATCATTGATAGAATAATAAGTAAAATTGTTTACAAAAATTGAGTTCTATATAATTCCTCAAACAAGAGAACCAATTTGGCTGACAAAAACTCAAAAACAAGTATATTGAAGAAATGAATTTTCCTTATGGTAATAAGTATCATCAGAAAGAAATCCCTAAAGGCTGCTTGCTCTAGCATAAACAGATATTCCATCTCCGTTAGATATGATCTTTGCCATTGCAACTGATGCCAAGTGACGCACGGGCCGTCGACAACCAAAAGTGAGCAGGGAATACAATGCATCCTCACACTGTCTTTGTCACAACAAAATATTTTCCTAGGAGAAAGAACCACAACTTAAGTGATTTTTGTTACAGCATCGAAGCTCCAAGATTTGTCGCTAACACTTCCAACCTTGATTCATCTTTGTTCTGTCGACTGTTGCTGGTAGTGGATGAATGGCCTTCTTCTAGTGGCGACGAGCATGGGAGGGACGCCAAGCAGAGGAGATGCCGCAAGAGGGGACCTTACGGTGGATCCAGCGGGAGCTTAAGAAGTTAGGGCTACTGGGTTAGGACGGGGTGAGTGTGGGACAAAATAATAAGGGATTTTTTGGGAATTTTTAAAATATGATGGTATCTTTGATTAGTTTTTTTTTTTTTAATATGAGAATATTCGTTTATTTAACAGAATATTCCGTTATTTTAAACATTTTTGTTACGATAGGGACTAAATTGAAAAAAATTATATGGTATAGGGACTCAATTAAAAAGAAAAAAGTATAGGGACTTAATTGAAAATTTGGTGAAACTATAGGGACCTGCAGAGTAATTAAACATTAATATTTTTATGTATTACTTTTTGCACCGTAATATAAATTTGTCGGTGTCCATCATTAGTTTGCGGTATAATTATTGAATGCAAAACTTTTAGTCAAGTGTGCATTGTTACGGTGACTTATTTTTTCTTTCTAAGTATTAATGTTAATTAAAAGGAGGGAAAAGAAAAAGTGAGCTTGGTTAGTATGGATGTGGCTATGCTTCCAATGTGAAAATAAAATTGTTGACACATAGAATGTAAAATAAGAAAACAGCCGGTCTTCAATGTATTCTAAGTGGAGGTGATGAAATAGTGGAAGAAGTAATGATGAGACAAAATGAAGATGAGATTCATGATTAACACAAACGAGTTGTTAATTCATTGTGATGAAAATAAAATGTCACATTAAACTGCAAATAGGAGAGCGTAAATACTCAACCGTAAACTTAAGCCCATAAACTTCAACCATGAGCCCTAAACCCCAAACAGAAAAAACCGAAAGAACGGAACTCGTATCCCTAATCCACGAAACACGATTCGTATATCCGTGAGAGATGAAATGATGTATACAAATTTCTAGAAGACGAATCCTGAACCGTAAAAAGTCAATTAATTTGTTTATTTCCTTTGGAGACAGTACACGGCAAGACTAATTCTGCTAGCTGAACCCCGCATGCGCAACCCGAAATTCCTTACCGCAAAAATGATGAACCATCGGCGGGGAGCCCAAGAACCAAATTCTATGAACACCATATCCGAAATCGTAAATCGCAATTGATTTGTCTATCTTGTTTGGTGAAATAACACCATAACACTGTATGCTGGATATAAACCCTAAGCCATGTAGGATGAGATGTGAATCTTGAATTTGAATATGTAAACCGAAATTCGTATTCCGAAGTCTGTTAGCTTTAAACCATGATCTGATAAACCGGTCAATAGAGTGGATTGAATCTTAGTTAAAAGAACCGAACCAAAAAAAAAATATTGATTCACTACTTATTTAGTTTAACCAATAAGTTATTGATTGAACCGATAAAATCGATCTTGCGTGGACAAATATAATCAATTTTTAAATTATTTGACTAATATATCTATTAAAAAAAACTTAATAATCTAAAACAAAAAAAAGTTATTGAAATTTTATTTATTTTTTGTTTTATATTTTAAAAAATATAGGAGAATTTTATTGTCAATTCAATAAAGCAATCTCATTTTAAGAAAATGATCTTTTAAAGTAAAAACATAAGATCTCAATCATTATTGAATTTATAATTTTCATAACGTGCGAATTTGTTATTTTGATTTAAAATTATATTAGAACCTTATTTTCTCATTTTACCAAATTTTTCTCTTTAAAAAAGTATAATCTTTCTTTCCATATATGTTACTAAATAATCATTTAAAAAATTATTCATCTTTTATACAATTATAAAATTGTCTCTTTATTTTAATATTCCTAGCAAAGAATACTTTTAAGTTTTAATTATGGTTGTTGTTCATACTCTACCCTAATGCAATGGCCAGGTCCAATTAAGCCAACAAGGTCCAATCCAAAATCCACCTGACCTCCTGAAGAGGTCGGATTCGACACGTGCTGGCAGATTCAAATAAATAACTGCCCCAACAAATCTCTCACCTATTTCTTGAAGAGATATCTCAACAACCCTAAGATAAAGGGACGGTTATCCACCATCAGAAGTGGAACTACTTTAACGGTGGTTATTAGTCCATCACTTATAAATACATTGATGCACTCAAGTAAACCTAAGTTCCAATACTTTTAAACCTGCTTAATCCCTTGCTAACTTAGGCATCAGAGTGTCATTACAGGTGCCACCCCCCATTCTCCAACACACATACCAATTAACTCGGACAGCAGCCCCCAAGCGTAAACTAAGTCGGAGATCGCCTACCATAAGCTTTTGGGACCTCTAATTTAGCTCAATCCACTTATTTCAGATTTTGCCGTGGAATAGTTGTCAAAATCGAAGCTAACTCCAAAAAAAGAATTAACTTATAAACATATTTTTTTTAATCTCAAAAAATTAAAAACATTTTTTTTAAGTTGTAATGTTCGAACAAATTTAAAGAAACGTCTTAACTGTTATTTTAAAATATTATTCTTAATTTATATGTACAATTATTTAGTTCTTAAAAATTCAAAATATTATAACAGAAACTTTAATAATAAATTTCATCTAATAAAAAGAACACTCTGTTTTTGAGCATCTCACCTTTGTCAATGTTCTTCCGCCAACCATGCTAGTTGTGCTTTTCTCCCGCACATTCATTTTTTTCCTTTATTATCTATGAGCCATATAATAAAAGATCAAACATCACATGACCCAACAACCAATCAGGCCTAAATCTCCAAGCTGGCACTGACGAAAAGCAAAACAATGAAAATCTCGTTCGGCTCAGCTGATCCCATAAGCGCCCATATATTGCTGACATTCTGCTTCATCCTACAAAAGGAAAACAACAGGTGTTAAAAGGAGATACATTGAAAAGGAATATCTGTACATCTGTATAAATTTAGATCTTTACACTAGAGTGACCCAATAGATAATGTAAGAAACTTATTGTTAAGTTTTATTTAAGTTTTAAATATGATGTACATGAAGAATTCAATTTGACTGTACATGTATTACTATTCGTTTTATTATTATTTATCTTTGAAAAAAATAGTAAGGATATATAACGAAGATGTATGCCTTGCGGATAGTCCAAGTTCCCACACCATTCTCAAAAGTGATATATATTTTACCCATCTTGTGCCAAAAAAAGAATATGTTAATACTATTATTGGCTCACGCAATGTGATAGAAGGCTTCAGAAGAGCTATAATTTTATTTTTCGGAGGAACAAAATTTATAATAAATAATGCACTATTGTCTACTAATTCTCTAAGAAATTTATTGAGTTTCAAAGATATTTGCCAAAATGGATATCATACTGAGACAATGAATGAGGAAAATCATGAGTACTTATGTATCACAACTCATGATTCAAATAAGAAGGTTATATTAGAAAAGTTACCCTCACTTTCATCTGGGTTATATTATACCAAAATTAGTGCAATTGAATCACATGCCATTGTAAATCAGAAGTTTATTAGCCCAAATGAATTCATAACTTGGCATGATCGATTGGGTCATTCGAGAACAACTATGATGCGGAGAATTATTGAAAACTCCCATGGACATTCACTAAAGAACCAGAAGATTCTTAAATATAGTAAAGTAAATTTTGTTATGCTGCATGTTCTCAAGGAAAGTTAATTTTAAAGCCATCACCAGTAAAGATTGGATTTGAGTCCCCTGATTCAAGGCGATATATGTGGACCTATTCATCCACCATGTGGATCTTTTGGATATTTTATGGTTCTAATAGACGCATCTTTGAGATAGTCACATGTGTGCTTATTGTCTTTTCGCAACCTGGCGTTTACGAGATTACTGGCTCAAATTATTCGATTAAAAGCACAATTTTCAGAAAATCCAATTAAAGCAATTCGTCTTGATAATTCTGGTGAATTTACTTCCCAAGCTTTTGATACTTATTGTATGACTAATGGAATAAGTGTTGAACATCCAGTAGCTCATGTTCACACACAAAATAGGTTAGCAGAATCACTTATTAAACGCGTCCAATTAATTGCTAGACCCTTACTTATGAGAACAAATCTCCCAACCTCGGTTTGGGGGTATGCTATTTTACATGCCGCAGCACTTATTCGTTTGAGGCCAACGAGTTACCATCAGTTCTCTCTTATGCAATTAGCTTTTGGCCAGTAGCCAAATATTTCCCATTTAAGAATATTTGGGTGTGCGATATATGTTCCCATTGTACCACCTTCTCGCACTAAAATAGGACCTCAAAGAAAATTGGGGATATATGTTGGATATGATTCTCCCTCTATAGTGAGGTATCTTGAGATATAAACTTGAGATGTATTTAAATCCCAGTTTGCGGATTGTCATTTTGATGAATCAAAATTTTCAACATTAGGGGGAGAGAATAAGCTTCCTGAAAAGGAACTTAATTGGAATGCATCATCTTTGATGCATTTGGATTCTCGATCAGGAGAATGTGAACTAAAAGTTCAAAAGATTATACATTTGCAAAGGATAGCAAATGAATTGTCTGATGCATTTTTTGATATAAAGAGGATAACCAAATCCTATATACCGGCTGAAAATGCTCCGATTCGAATTGATGTCCCAGTCGGACAAATTGCCACTGAAGTAAATTCACGCTAGAAGCGTGGCAGGCCTGTCGGCTCCAAAGAAAAAAATTCTCAAAAAAGAAAAGAGGTAAATACTATTCCTGTTGAAAAAGACATAGTAAAGACACTTGCAGTTATCCAAAATTCTGATATAGTTTTAACGGCAGAAGACGTTCATGTACCTGAAAATTGTGAAAATGACGAGATCTCGATAAATTATGTCTTTACAGGAGATAAATGGGACCGAAATATGACAATTGTCAATGAAATATTTGCATATAATGTGGCATTAAATATCATGCATGAAAGTAAGGATCTTGAGCCAAGATCAGTAGAAGAATGTCGACAAAGAAATGATTGGCCAAAATGGGAAGAAGCCACGAAGGCTGAGTTAGACTCACTTGCAAAACGTGAAGTCTTTGGACCTGTAGTCCGTACACCAGAAGATATAAAACCTGTTGGATACCGATGTGTATTTGTGAGAAAACGAAATGAGAAAAATGAAGTTGTATGCTACAAAACTCGACTCGTAGCACAAGATTTTTCACAAAGACCTGGTATAGATTATGAAGAAACGTATTCCCCTATAGTAGATGCAATAACATTGCATTATTTGGTCAGTTTATCTGTATATCATAAACTACATATGCATTTAATAGATGTGGTAATAGCCTACTATACGGCTCATTAGATCGTGATATCTATATGAAAATCTTTGAAGGATTAAAGATATCTAAACCATCATTCACAGGGGTTATACTCAGTCAAATTGCAAATATCTTTATATTGTCTAAAGCAATCTGGACGAATGTGGTATAATCGTCTTACTGAGTATCTGGCCAAAAATGGATTCAAGAATGATGATATTTGTCCGTGTGTTTTCATAAAAAATTTGCATCTGGATTCATTATAATTGTTGTGTACGTTGATGATTTAAATATCATTGGAACTCCTGAAAAGATTCCAACAATTATAAAAATTCTAAAAGAAGAGTTTGAGATGAAAGATCTTGGAAAGACTAAATTTTGTCTCGGCATGCAGATCGAGCATAAAAAAATAGAATCTTTATTCATCAAACAACATACACAGAAAAGATCTTGAAAAGATTTTATATAGACAAGTCACATCCATTAAGTACCCCAATGATCGTAAGGTCTTTGGATGTGGAAAATGATCAATTCCGTCCTAAAAAAGAAAATGAAGATATCCTTGATCTTGAAGACATTGGGGTGGAATCAAACAAATCTTTCAATATCTTTATGGAACGGTGGATATGGGATTGTTTTATCCATATGGATCCAAGTCACAATTAGTTGGCTATGCATATGCTGGATACTTGTCTGATCCACACAGAGAGAGATCTCATACAGGATACATGTTCACATATGGTGGTACAGCTATATCATGGAGGTCCACGAAAAGACGATTGCAGCAACATCCTCTAATCATGCTGAAATACTAGCGATACATGAAGCAAGTCGCGAGTGTTTTTTGGCTCAGGAGTTTGATTCAATATATTCTGTCATCATGTGAACTGATTGACTATAAGATAGCTCAAACTGTCCTGTTTGAAGATAATACAGCATGCATTGCTCAACTTAAAGGTGGATACATTAAAGGTAATAGAACAAAGCATATTTCTCCCAAATTCTTCTTCACTCATGATCTTTAAAATCAAGGGACAATTGATGTCCAACAGATCTGTTCAAGTAACAAAACAGGCAGATTTATTCACAAAGTCACTCCCAAAATCCTCCTTTGAAAGATTGGTACACGAGATTGGGATGCGCCGATTTCGAGATATTAAATAATGTCGACAAGAGGGGGAGATTGTACTCTTTTTTCCTTGGTCAGGTTTTTTTCCATTGGATTTTTCTTGGCAAGATTTTTAATGAGGCAGTCTCTATCACAAAAAATTTTGTACTCTTTTTTCTTCACTAAAGTTTTTTTTTTCTATTGAGTTTTTTTTAGTAAGGTTTTAATGAAGTATAATCCTAAATGGACATCTAATAGGGAGTGTTGTGATAAGGTAGCTTATGTAGATGTCCATTTTCAAGAGAAAATGAAATTAATAACGTTGGAAAAGTTAAACTTTCACAAGTATAAGTAGAAAACCTAATAAAAGGCAATACATACATCAATAAAACAATTCTTTCTCTTTCTTTATGTTACAAATATTTTTCTCTTTCTCTCTCTTTTATGTCTCTGTGGTTTTAAGCTATAATAATTATAATATTAGTAAATATATAAATTACTTATATTATAGTGAGATAAGAACATATTTATATTTTTCTATTTTATATTTATTATATCTTCCTTATTTATTTTACAATAAAAATTAATTTTTAATACATTTATTGTGTATTTATGAAAATAAAATATTTAAAAATTATAGTTATTAGTAATATTAACACGTGTCCAAGCTAAATCCATAAATTATTAAATGAAACTCAAAATAAAAGTGGTTTCGGAGTCTGTTTCTTTGAAACTTCCTTAATAAGTAATCTTAAGAGAAGCATTAGCAAACCCCTGTTGGTATGTTGTAAACGATGAACACATGATGGTCGCAATTAGGTGAAGTTAATGTGCATTAGGTGAAGGGATGATGTTCTTAATTGCTTTAGACTTGTCTAATTAAGTCTGATATTGAAACTTTGAAAGCCGACAAAAGAATCCAAATGGCTTGAGTTGTTAATGCGTTAAATTAACAGCGATTTATAGCCTAATAATTAAAATTTCTCTTTTGGTCCTTATACGCGTCGATTAGGGGTTGGCGAACCTGAAATCACAAATCGCAACCGAAATTTGGACGTATATTTGAACTAGTCAACTTGACAATATTCATTCTCACCACAAATCAATTATCAAAGTTGACTATAGTATTTACAATTATATTATAGACATCGTAAATTTTTATTTAGTCTGTATACTTTATAAAATCATAAAAACTAATAATTTTGGCGACAATTAAGATTATGCCATTTATTTTGTAAAAAAACCAGTATTTTAAGTAACTTTTTAAATATTTAATTATAAGCTGTCCTCTTGCCCATTAATTTATACACAATTTTCTTAAAAAAATTATCAGTGGGTGTCAACTTTTTTTTAAAATTAAATTGGTTCCCAACTGCCAATAATTTTGTTTTTGTCGTCGAGGCGTGAAAGAGCAAGGATGAGTATTTAAAAAAATATAAACATGGCTACGGGTATCATAATGGGCCTTTTTTGGACAAGGGCCGGTAGAGCTTCATTGAAGATCTTTTACCGCCAATGGGCTCCCAAAACGATATAACTTTTCTTTAATATAGGCCCAATATTACACAAAGCTCATCTTCGAGTATTTAGTCCAGATAAGTAAGAATTGGGGGCTCTCCAATCTATTTGATTAAAAAAAAATAATAAATAACGTGTCAAATATGAGGGCACTTTCTATATTAGACACAACCCCCTCCTCTCAATAAGTCAATATATATAAAGAGAAATGGATATTCACGCAATTAAGATGTAGATAGGAAAATGATAAGTATTGTGTTAAACAAATATCTCGAAAAGAAAATATAGGAAACTAATTTTTACTTAGTCAATATGGTTAACGCTCACATACAGTATTTTCATGTAAAGTTAT
>NC_029789.2:12237576-12240636 GCF_000816755.2 Arachis ipaensis | reverse complement strand
GAGTTTATATTTATAATTTAATTTTTAGAGGAGTGCTATACATGTAAGTCATTTTTGTTTATAAGTCTTACAAGTTGAGCTTAACACGCACGTTACTGAATCATCTTCGCGTGTTTCATCTTCGTTTCTTTTTTTACGAAGAAGAAGAAGAAGGAAGGAAGAAGAAGAAGCGTGAAAATGGCGTGAATATAAATGACTTGTATGATTTGTATGGAAAAGCGTTCTCTCTTTGCCTTCGATCTCCTTCTGTTTTTTTGGATTTTCATGGCTTCTGAAATCAATTTTTGAAATTGTTTTGAAGATGATGGAACTTCAGAAATACACCCGAACGATTACAAAATACACCCAAACGATTACACAAATACATCCAAAGGATTACAGAAATACACCCAAACAGTTACAGAAATAAACCAAACGATTACAGAAATACACCCAAAGGATTTAAGAAATACACCCAATATAGGGAGAGACAGTATATTTCTTCTTGAAATCAATACACCAAAGGATTACAGAAATACACCCAAAGGATTACAAAAATACACCCAAAGAATTTAAGAAATACACCCAAAATTCGTTGAAGTACACCTTATGCATAATTCAGAACTCTTTCTCTTTTTCCTCCTTATCTTCTGCTGCTTCTTCTTCTTCAAAAACGATTTCAGAGCTTGATGTCAAAAAACAATGGAAATCGAGAATAACGAAGAAAGAAAACAAAGAGAAAAGCACGTAAATGAAGAAGAAGAACAGGAAGAGGAAGAAGAACGTGCAGCAAGAAGAAGAAGAAGGAGAAAGAGAAGGCAAAAAACGTACCTTGAATAATGTTTCTTCGTTTTTTCTGGTGATTTTGATGAAGGAGAAAAAGAAAACGAAAAGAGGAGAAGAAATTTCAATAAAAAAAGAGGGAGGAAGAAAAGAAAAAGAGATACGGAAAAAGAAGAAGAAGAAGAAGAAAAAGAGGCACAAAAAAAAACGTGAAACGACGTGTTTATAAATGACTTGTATGACTTGTATGGAAAATCACTTGTATGTGGAGAATTACTCTAATTTTTAAAGTTAAGAATTCATAATTTAGGATATAAAATTTAAGATGATCAAAATAATTTTAAAAAAAAAGTTATTTTATGTTGACAAAAAAAATTGATCTTTTATATTCTATTTCAAATTATTTAATAGTTTTAAGAGTTAAGTTATCTTGTATTTTAAGAACATATGATAAGATTATTAATTGTAAACTTTTTATATTATTTAATTATAAAATCTATTTTTTATTTTATAAATTATTTTTTTATCATTCATCTATCATGTTTATTGAGAATAAAAAACTAAAATAATAATAAATTAGATCTTCCATTAATCGTAATAAATATTTTGCAATCGTAATCGATCATAATTTTATTATTGATCCAATTACATACGTATTGGGTTGGAAAAATCGTGTTTGTTAGAAATTCAATCGATTGGATGCACAAACCAATCGATTGAAATTCAGGCTTCCCAAACTTCAATCGATTGGAATTGATATACAATCAATTGAATTTTGCAAGATATGTGGGGTTTTTTTTATTCAATCGATTGGTCATATTATCCAATCGATTGAAATCATTAAAGCAACCTGTGTTTAGTTAATTCAATCGATTGGTTCTGTTACCACTCACTAAATTATTATTTTCGATAACCCCATTTTTTCAACTTTAATTCTCCCAAATACGAGTTTTTTTATGCAAAGCAAGTTGGCCGCACTATAATTTTTAAAATTTTTTATAGAGTTCGCCTAACTCCAGACGAACTTCACTTCAAATTCGGCTAACTCAATTTCTTAAACTTCACAATAGACAACGGCAACCATTATCATCGTCTCCAGAGTACATAGGAGTACACAAGAATATTGGAGAAATAATAGTTTTTTTTAATTTACAGTGAGAAATTTTTTTTGTTAAATATGGCTTATTTCTGTGTATCTGTGTATTTTTAGATACGATGATAATGATTGCCATTAATGTTGAAAAAGCTATACTTATTGTTTGTATATTTTTGTGTGCTCTTATGTACTCTTGTAGACGATGATAATGGCTTAAAAATTTGAGTTTTGTTAGCTCTATAAAAATTATAGAGTTTCGGGTCAGACGAACTCTATAAAAAAAATATAGAGTGTGGCTAACTCGCCCTAAATTAAAAAAAAATTGGGATATTAAAGTTGAAAAATAGAGTTTTGGAAAATAATATTTTTTTAAATCATATTTTTTTAATAGATCTTTTACAAAAGTAAAAATGTAATGTACTGGAAATTTTTCCATTGGTAAATTTGTAAGATGTCAGGTATATATACGGACAACTAACAAGAAGAGCTGGTATATAACCAAGATATGATGGATGAACAATATGAATACGAATAAGATTTTGGAGATGAATTTACTGAGGAATAACAAAACCAATCGATTGAATTAACTACACCCAGATTGCTTTGATGATTTTAATCGATTAGGTAATATGACCAATCGATTGAATTAAGAAAAATTCCACATGCCTTACAAAATTCAATCGATTGAAGTTTGGGAACCCTAAATTTCAATCGATCGAATTTCTAACAAACACGATTTTTCCAACTCAATACGTATGTAATTGGATTAATGATAAAACGGAAAAGCTCTACATACAAGCCCTAATGGCTTGTATGATTTACAAGTTCATTAAACAATAAAATCAAAATATGTGCTGCTTCAGGTACGTTGATTACACGCGCTATATAACATCGCGCGTATATCTAACTACCAGATTTAAAATATTTCTTTCCTTTTTCGTTTTCGTTATTTTGAGATTTCGTTGTTCTTCTTCTTGCGCGTCTTCCCTCCTTCTTCTCCATCGTTCTTTTCCTCTCCTTTTCTCACTAGCATCTTCTTCGTTTAGGTACCTTTTTCTCTCTCTGCAACTCGACCTTCGTTTTCTATTTTTGATTTGTTGTTTTCTGAAATCAAAGTTTGATCTCGTTTTGAAGATAATGGATCATTCAACCTCAGATTCTCAGCTGAATGCAGGCGAAGTGGATTATGAGTCAGAATCTAA
>NC_029789.2:12231102-12237541 GCF_000816755.2 Arachis ipaensis | reverse complement strand
AAAAGTCATTCTGTAGTTGAGTTGTTGCGGTTCGGGTGTATCGTATTAGACATGATTGGGTGTATTTGAATCATATCTATGCGTGTATTCACAGTTCTGACACGGTGTATTTTGCAGCCTCTCTCGGTTGTTGATGACGAGCTTGTTCCAAAGGTTGGAATGACCTTTACCACCCTTAAAGATGCTGGAAAATTTTACAGGAACTACGCCAAGGCTGCAGGTTTCTCTTCAAGAGTTCGGTGCACAAATAAGAAGGGAAACGAGATTAAGAACCAACTGATTACATGTAGCAGAGAGGGAAAATGGAAATCTAAAATATCTCCGACCGAAGGAGCTGACTGCAATTCTGCACCGTGCGTACAATAACGTCATGGCCGAGATGGAATCATTAAAAGCCAAAAGGAAGGGGACATCTTCTTTATCCCACGAAGACGCCAACTTGGAATCCGTTAACGAGCTTCAAAGCCCGCCAAGGATTCGAACAAGAGGACATCCAAAAAACAGGCTAGGTTCAAAGCTGGAGAAACAGATCGCAAATGCCACAAAGAAGAAGAAGACGAAAGTTTTAAGCGAGGTAAAAGTACTGTTCTTTAAATTTGCTATGAAGGGAATGAAACTCGGGTAGGCTTCCACCCTGAATTTCTTTTTCGTTTTCGGTGATACGAATTCCCCGTTTGGGTGATCCGAAAGTGCCATGCACTGCAAGAATTGCGAAACAAGAAATGAAATACTAAACTTACACCTAATGGAACGTAATAAAGACACCCAAATCAATACAGAAAATACACCCAAAGTTTGGAGAAGTAACACTTACCACAATATCGGGGGGGAGACAGTATATTTGTTCTTTAAACCTCTTTTCATTTTTGTTGTTGAGGATGAGGCAGATGGCAGATACAATCTAGAAATATATGCCAAAATCAATTTTACATTAATAAGCATTGTAATTGACTTTGGTGTAAAAAGATTAATGTTATTCTAATATTACCTGAGATTCTATATCACTTTTTGCCTGGAGGGAGGCAATGTGCATTCTCATCAAAATGTATTCTCCTTGGCTAATCAGAGTGCACATTTCCTCGTACTCGTTAGTATTGCCATCTGCATCTTCCTTCAGTCTCGTCCCCCAGATGTAGCACTTTTGTTTCATATCATCTGGAATTTGATTCATTCCCCCAGGAGTTTCAAACTTTGCAGAACTTTCTCCCCCAGTCTCCCTCTGAATTTGTGGACTTGTGTTTTTTCCCTTCGCCGTGCTGCTTGCTATTCTTTGGACCAAACTGTCCAATTGTTCTATCAAATTCGCAGCTTCTGGAGATTTTTTCCTTTCTGTCTCCTGCGTTGACGCCCCCTCCTGGCTTGAATCAGTCAATCCAAGGCTGAATGATGGCACCCCTGGATCTGTTTTAGGAACATAGGACGCTGTCCGTGCCATCATCAACAGGGCAGCAGCGTCTTCTGCGTCTGGATGACTGTGTCATCATCTATAAGAATAAGAATAAGAATAAGAATAAGAATATACGGATGATAAGCAAAGATTGATTTTAGTCTGATGAACTTACATTTTAGTTGGAGCTGGGGGAACCGTGGGTGTGGTCTCTTGAAGTTGTTTGGGGATTTCAGGAGTGCTGCACAGTTACAAAAAATTAATCACGGCGTAAAAAAAACTAATCAGGAACAATATACACCCAAACTGTTAGCTAATATACACCCAAACTCTAAACAAATATACACTCAATATTATTTCTTACGTTTCTGTAGTCCCTTCAATCTGTATCATAGGGGTTGGTTCAAAATCTGTCTCAGTGGTTGTTTGGGATGCCGGCACAAAATCCTGAATCGGGACTCTAAACAAGAAGAAAAATGAAAGGTTAACAAAAAAAATATATACAGAATTAGAAGTAGAAGGGTAATAGAAGAACAAAAGTAACGGTTATTTGAAAGAGAAATTACATGCTCTGTGACGGCTGGTTTACACTACTCTGTTCTGTGTGTCCTTGAGAGGAAGGAGCATCACTTCCCAAGTTCACAGCCGGTATTCTAAAACAGATTTGATGTTATTCAGACAAAATAAGATACATGTATAAAATATACCCAAATGAATGCACAAGATACAACTAACCGAATGGACAATATACACCCAACACAACAAACTTAATATCCCAACTTATTAAACAACATACACCCAACTTGATCCACAAAATACACCCAAATGGTTCCACAAAATATACCCAAATCATGATAACAAGATTTTATTAAATAATAAAGCTTCTTACGTTTCAGACGACACATAGCGACCTTCTATCGATCGCAGGTTAGGTTGGTTCTCCCTGCAAAACAAGAAACAATTATTAGCATACAAAACACACCAAAATATGAAATAGACAGCCCAGCAAGACATACCCCTCTGCAGAAGATTTATCAACATTTTTCCCTAGCCATTCATCTAGTTCGTCACTTGATATTTCATATGTCTCACTACATTCATAAAGAATTTTCTCTCTTTCTGCAGTCATTCTTTCCACCAACTGCTCCTTAGTCCAGTTCGCAATCCAAGGCTTTGGTGGTCTTTCAGCCCTCTTCTTGCCTTTGTTTTCTGAAAGATGAAAGTATATTATCATCAGGACAAAGAGGCAGCCATCAATTGTCTTCTTCTTCTTCTCCTGGTAGTCTGTGATGCCCTTGATTATGAAGGTCAAAACATGTCCCCCCCAGTTTCTCTCCGATATGCCGTCCATCTTAAAAATTGGGGCCAGGTGCACGGGCGATATTTTGTTTATCGTCGTTGGCAAAAGGAACGCCATCTGTATGTAGAGGATGAATATCCTCTTGAACATCAGGCGTTCCTCTTCACTGCCAACGCCGATTTCCATCATTTCATCGGTAAGACTTTTGAGGGTCTTACCCTGGAATCTTCTATAAATTATTTTGTCATCGTCAGAAAGTTGCTTATACTCAACTTTCTCAGGAAACAGATTTCCTACAAAAAGGAAAACAACAAAGTATCAAAATCGGTTCAAACACACCCAAGCATCAACCTTAAATACACCTAAGCATGAACTTAATATACACCTATAATTTTGAGCTAGTTACCTGTTGCATTGATGCCAAGCGCATCACCTATTGTCTTTGGTGTTATTTGGAAAGAACCATATCCTGTCTTCAGTTTGTTCTCCCCAAATTTGAAGTTGTTTGCCAGTTCCCTTAAGAGTTGGTGATCCACCCTTAGTGGTGGGATGTGCATCAACTCACCGAATCCGAGATCCCTCACAATTGCCTTCTTCTCCTCAGTCATGTTTCTGAACTTATCACTCAGGAGATGTGTGGCACACTTAAGGTCCTTTGTTTGGTTTCTTGCTGCCATTTTGTCTGAAACAAAAAATACACACAAATATACTCCCATTAGTAACAGTAAGATACACCCATATGTAAGAATCAGATACACCCATTGATAACAGTGAGATACACCCATAGATATGATTCAGATAAATCCATATATATCAGTCAGGTATCACTCAAACATACGTAGAAGAAAAGTAAAATATACAGTAATCTTAATGAACTTACGTTGAGTGTTGTTGCTTTGTTTTCTCTTCAGATTCTTCACGGAGATTTTGATGTTGTTTTGATGGAGGTTTCGAACAACGATTTGTATATTTTGAACTTTAATTTTTGCTCGAAAATGGGAGCGTTTCCTTGTTTTCGAAGCGTTTTGAGAAGTGGAAGAAGTGGAAGAGTCTGCCATACGTAACCGTTTGTGTTGAGCGCGTGATTTTGACGCGCCATGTTATGTTTCTTTATGCGTGTGTCTTCGATTTGGGCTGGGCCAACTTGGATGCTTGTAAACTTGTATGTGTAGCAGGCCCGATTATAAAATTATGATTCAATTAAAATTACAAAATATTTATTACGATTAATGGAATATCTAATTTGTTATTGTTTTAGTTTTTTATTCTCAATAAACACGATAGACGAATGATAAAAAAATAATTTATAAAATAACAAATAAATTTTATAATTAAATAAGGAAAAGTTTAGGGGGCAGCAACTTTGTTAAATTTTGGCTAGCATGTAACCAGCAAAAAAAAGTGAGCTATTGGATAAAATCTCACACTATTAAAACCATCATTGATGACTATTTGATGGCTACAAATCACAAAAGTTGCTGCCCCGTAGCATTTCTCATTAAATAATATATAAATGACTAATTTATAATTAAAATTAAATAAGGACTATTTAACGGTTATTAAAAAACTTAAAAAACATGTTTTGTTACAGGACCATTTAATGGTCCAAAGGTTCTGGGACCATCGAATCCTTTGCCGTTAAACTTTAATTTTAGCCAATGAGTTATAGCTCAAATGGCATAGTCTTCCCATACTCATCTAAGAGGTTGCGGGTTCGAGTCTCCTATCTTTAGTAAAAAAAAAAAAAATTAGTTTTAAACTATTATTTTTGAAGGTAAAATATCTTCATTACTCCGTATGTTCTTAAAAAGAAAAGAAAAGAAAAGATATATTGTGTGATAGGCAAGGTAAAAGTAAGAAAACAGGAATGTGAAAATTTTGGCTTGGGAAGCATCGAAGAAATTTCTTAATAATTTGAACCCCCTACGTTGTTGTATTGTAGTACTAGGGTCCGTTGTATTAAGGGGTTGGAACTTGACTAATAACAAGATTCCAAGGCCCTTGTGTGCCAACTTGTAAGCTTAAAGAATTTCCTCTGTACTTTCTATACTTCTAATCACCACCATGTTTAACAGCTAATTGTAAACACTTTATCATAACAAACAAAACAGGCCCTTTGCATTTTCCCTTCATTCAGAGGAACCTTCCAGGAAGGCTCCTATGATATGTGCAAGAAAAATCACTCGTATATAATAAGAGCTTGTTTAGTCTGTGAGATTCATCATATCAGATCCTCAGT
The DNA here is from genome assembly GCF_000816755.2 of Arachis ipaensis. Taxonomy (NCBI): domain Eukaryota; kingdom Viridiplantae; phylum Streptophyta; class Magnoliopsida; order Fabales; family Fabaceae; genus Arachis; species Arachis ipaensis. The sequence goes on along the minus strand of NC_029789.2, from coordinate 12,232,615 downwards.
AACTCATCATACACAACAATTGTGAAAAATGGAGATTGTTGAAGTTGGAAGCTGTGGGGCACTTCCTCTGCTCTCATTGAACCACGTGTCTCTCTTGTGCAGATCAGTATGGGACTCTATGAGGTTCTACGAGGATGTTTTGGGTTTTGTTTCCATCAAGCGCCCTTCTTCTTTCAAGTTCAATGGAGCATGGTAATAAATAATTTACAAATACCTAAATGTTATTACTTTCCTTTCCTTTTCATAATCTCCTTTTACATGTTTATTAGGTTGTACAATTATGGGATTGGGATACACTTGATTGAGAATCCAAACATAGACGAATTTGATGCATGCATGAATGAAGCAAGGCCTATTAGTCCCAAGGACAACCACATCTCATTCCAGGTATGTAACACTCTAGAGTCTAGAGGCATGATTATTAAGACATACATTGCATTAATTATGTTTGGGTTTTGGGCAGTGTACGGATGTTGGACTTGTTAAGAGAAGGATAGAAGACATGGGAATGAGGTATGTGACAGCTTTGGTGGAAGATGATGGAGGGAACAAGGTGGAACAGGTGTTCTTCCATGACCCTGATGGATACATGATTGAGCTTTGCAACTGTGAGAATATCCCAATCATTCCTATTATTTCTTCATGCTCCTTCAAGCCTAGAACTCACAGCTTCATCAAGAAAGCATCACCACCTGCCAAGTGTGGATTCATGGAGAATATCATGATGGAAAGCCTGAGCATGGACATGATGAACTTCTCCTTTTAATCAATCTTGTCTGTCTATACTCTATATAGTTTTTTCAACTCATTTTTAGATACCAACAAAATAAATAACATTATTTTATTCTGTGTATCTAAGAATGAAATGATAAACTTATAACTATATGAAAATATCTCATGTTAAAATGCATGAACTCCACTTCCTTCTTCTTTTGTTTATGTAAGATATAAGCAAAAGATTGTTCCATGAAAGCAGAGAAGAATGTGGGTGGGTAAGAAGATAGAATTGTTATTAATTATTTGTGTTTCAGATCTACGCACAAGTGCACAAGCCTTTGGTACGCCAAGGAAGAGTGGACCAAAAAAACCAAACTATGTTGTGTCATATGGTGTTTGAAATAATAATAAAATGAAATTGTGATTTTTCATTGCTGTTCACACGCATATTTAATTTGTCGTTTTTCTTTAATTTGCAGCCTACAAATAACGAATTGCTTCAACAACCACCGGCAATGGCATAACGTTACCACGTAACAAATGCATAATATTTTGTATCTTGTAAACACTATCGCACTGGCACATCTGCGAAGAGCTAAGATGTTGCAATAAAAACTAAGATTAGAGTCAATTGAAGCTAGTCTAAGTTAGTCTTTTCATTTCTTTTAGTGTCTTTCACTCTTCTGAGTTCGAGGGCGAATTTTAATGCCGATAAAACAAAAAAAAGGTTAGAAGTGCAGTGTTTGTTGTTGAAAAATTAAATGGTTAAATTCTTAAATTATAAATATTAAATTTA
>NC_029789.2:12226103-12230903 GCF_000816755.2 Arachis ipaensis | reverse complement strand
CACCTGGTTCACTGGTTGTAATATATAGTCATTTTTAAAAAAAAAAATCTGATATTCGGAAGATAAAAAAAAATCCGATTATTTAGCATAGAAGATTTTCAAGTGAGTTGAAAAAGGGGTTGAATAAAAAAACTAATCTTAAAACTAAATAAACAAATTATGCAAAATTCTAATTTTAGAAAATTATTTTTGATTTTATTTCGTCTCTTAGCGTAGAATAGATTAGAATTGAAATTGTAGAGAGTAAAAAAGAATAAGAGTGAGATCACTATCTATTTAGTTTGGCTACGAAGTGTAATATGATTTACGTTCAGTTTTCACTATAACTATGGTAGAATTTTTACTATGATCAATTTGGATTACAAACTAGGGGTGGCAAACGGGCCTAAATCCGACGGGTCGGCTCGCGTAACCTGCCAAAAAAGGTGGGTTAGGCTGAAAAATTGGGACCGCCAAATAGGAAAAGCCCGCCTAACCCGCACCACTTAAACCGCGGACTTTGGCGGGCTTCCCCGCCGGACTTAGTATTTTTTTAGTAAGGAGTATTTTTACAATTTTTTTTACCAAAACCTAACTTCTCCCAACCCAACTTACAAGAGAATGAAGATGAAAATTGAGTGTTTTGGATTATGTTTATTTGGTTTTAGAGACAATATTTATAATTATGTTTTGGATTATGTTTATTTTGCTTTGGAAACAATATTTATAATTATGTTTTGGATGAAAACTTGGTTTATAATTATGTTTATTAGATATTTATAATTACAAAGACTTTAATGTTTGTGAATATAAAAATTATAATTTTTTTATGTCTTTAGAAATTATAATAGTTAAAAGTAAAAAAAAAAAAAAAAGAGGATATTTGGCGGGCTTAGCCCGCCGGCCCGCCAGCCCGCCGTTAGGCGGGGCGGGCTAGGATTCTGGGACCGCCTCACTAGACGGGGCGGGGCGGGACATGCCAGCCTGCCAAAGAGCGGGCTTCTGGCGGAGCGGGGCGGGGCGGGACGGGCTTCCCCGCTTGCCACCCCTATTACAAACACCGATACTAAGAGATTTACACTCTTGTAACTTCACCTAAACTATCTTAAACTTAGTCACTCACCTAAGTACTAACATAACCTAGTTAAGGAGAATCAAATGTACTATAAATTGGCACTTTTTTCGAAATCAAAACCCTCAGACAAAGTAAAAATTGACTTTTGTGTGCACTACTTTCTTTCTTTGTCTTTTGTAACTTTTAGAAAATTTAGTTCTAAACAAAGGAGAAATCCGAACACATTCAATAAATAAAGAATGAGGATAAAATGTTTCAGTTTTAATTCGAATTGTTGCCTTCTTCATTTGATCAAATATTTTTTTATAGAAGTTGATATCTTCTTTTTAATGTTGGAATGATTTTCCTTCTTTATCAATTAATCATTGCACTATTTATTTAGTTATTTCTGTTGACATTGAAATGAAAATACTTTCTTTTTTTATCTTGATAATATGCAACAGTTGTCCAAACACTCATGATAATATATTTTTAAATTTAACTTGATATCTTTAATGATATTCTTCTTACTGATGCTAATTTGTGCAATCTCATCTTAAGAGAGGAATTGGAAGCTGTCCTAGATAGAGAGAAGGTGTTCTGGATGCAAAAAGCTAGGAAGAATTGGATTGTAGACGGAGACCGTAATACAAAATACTTTCATACTAAAACAATCATAAGAAGAAGAAGGAACAAGATTACCAAAATGAGATCACATGATGGTATATGGATAGAGGATCCAAATGCTTTAAAATCTTTAATAGTGAATTTTTTCAAAAATTTATATCAAGAAGAACAAATAGAACCACACACACTCCAAACTCTTTGTTCCTACCCACCCTTAGAAGCATATATTAGTAACAGCATTAGCACCCCCTAACATTATGGAAATTAAAAAAGCTATATTTAGAATTGGATCTTTGAAAGCTCCTGGAGTAGACGGATTCCCACCTCTCTTTTACAAGAAAAATTGGGATACAGTCCAATCTTCACTATATCAGCACATCACCCAAGCATAGAATAACCCAAGTAACATGGCTGATTACAATCATACTTTGATAGCTCTGATTCCAAAAGTCCAAAGTCCCGAATTCATCAACCAATTTCGCTCAATAACTTTGTGCAATGTAAGTTATAAATGCATGACAAAAATCATTGTTGAAAGGATGAAACCAGCTCTTGAAAACAGAATTGTCCCCTATCAAGTAAGTTTTGTGCCGAAGCGAAAAATACAAGATAATATATTGATAGCAAAAGAAGTGGATCATATCATGAAGAGGATGAAGGGAAGAAGAGGCTTTATGGCAATAAAATTCGATTTTAAAAAGGCATACGATAGGCTGTAATGAAATTTTTTGGAGAGATGTTTAGAAGAATTTGATCTCCCTAGCTCTCTAACCAGACTGATAATGAGTTGTGTAACTACTGCTACTTATAACGTGCTATGGAATAGGGGTATGACTGAAACTTTTCACCCATCACGTGGCATTAGACAAGGCGATCTGATATCGCCTTATCTGTTTGTCATTGTCATGGAGAAGTTGTCACAAATTATAGAGGATCATGTTGAAACCAAAGTATGGAACCCAATTATAGTTGGCAAAAACGGTCCACAAATATCACATTTACTCTTCGCAGATGACTTGTTAGTGTATGCAGAAGCTACTGTGGAGCAAATGAAGATCGTGAGCAAGGTGCTGGCCGAGTTCTGTACAGCCTCAGGATTGAAGATAAATTTAAGCAAAACTGCAATAGTTTTTTTCAAAAATGTGTCTGACGAAACCAGAAGGGCTATCACAAATCTAAGTAAGTATAGTGAAAATGCTTGCTTAGGGAGATATCTAAGGGCGATGCTCACTAACCATAGAAAGGGGAAGGACAAATTTAAGAATGTGTTAGAGAGGGTGCAAAATAAATTAAAAAGGTGAAAGTCACACTGTCTATCACTAGCAGGAAGACTAACACTAGAAAAATCAGTCCTGGGCACGATAGCCAACTTTGAGACGCAGCATTCCAAGATCCCCATCGGAATATGTAAAGAGATTGAAAAAACTCAAAGAAAATTTATTTGGCGAGAAACTAGCAACCAAAGGCGCATCCATCACATAAGCTGGAAAACTCTATGCCAATCGAAACAACAAGGAGGTATGGGATTTAAAAGACTACAACTAGTTAATGAAGCTTTTATGCTTAAAGTGATTTGGAGAATCTGCACCGAGCCCACTACCCTATGGGTACAAGTCTTAAACAGCAAATATGGCCGAAATCAATTAGGACGGAGTGGAGCAATTTCTAAGAATACGAATTCTGCCTTCTGAAAAGAGCATGTTAGAATATGGGGTGTTTTTAGTACTAATACTGCTTGAGTTGTTGGAAATGAAAAATTAGTTAACTTCTGGAAGGAACTGTGGGCCGTAGAGGTAAAAGGCTTATTGAGAGAAGTAGCAAATAAAAAAATTCCTGAAACCATATTAGAGAAGACTATTGCAGAATTTGTGAAAGAGAATGGCACTTAGAACAGGGATATTTTACAAGATTTTTTCGGCCCGATGATGTGGAATAAAATTAATACACTTCCGTCTCCAAAAAAAGAAAATGGGAAAGATAGAGGAAGTTAAAAATTGTCAACAGATGAAAAGTTCACAGTGGCATTAACATACAAACTACTATCCAATCAAGAAAGAACAGGAAGGGATACATATTGGGAATGTATTTGGAAATGGAAAGGACAGGAGAGACTAAAAGTTTTTGTATGGAGAGCTGCTCACGGACGACTGTTCACAGCAGTAAGAAAAGTTAAAGTGTTCGGCTCAGATTCAAAGTGTCCCCTTTGTAAGGAGGTAGAGGAAACAACCTTACATGTTCTTAGGGACTGCTCAAGAACCACTTGGATCTGGTTTCAACTAATTCTACCTAGTGCGATTCCTATATTCTTCTCTATGGAGTTCCAAGACTGGATCAACTTAAATCTGAGGAATAACATGGGAAGAGGATCTCAAACAGAATGGCGAGAGGAATTTATTACTACATGTTGGTGGATTTGGTATTGGAGAAACAAGGAAGTTTTTAATCCACCTTTTACCAGACCACCAAATGCTGTCAAGGTTATAAAAGAGGCGATCAAAAGAAGCAAAAAAACTTTTGACAAAAAAAAAAGTGGTATCCAATGAAAGATGGTATGCTATCCTGGTAAGATAGAAACCGCCAAATTTGGGATGGGTAAAATTTAATGTAGATGAAGCAAGGAAGGAGGAGGAGCGTGCTGCTGGATGTGGGGGTTTGATTAAAAATCATAAGGGAGAATGGATTGGAGGATTTGAAGCCAGAATAGAAGAGCAAGGCAACATCGCCCATGTTAAAATTTGGGAAATACTCAAAGGAATGGAAATGGCATGGGATCTCGGTATGTGGAGGATGATAATTGAAACGGACTCGAAAGAAGCTTATGATTGTATTAACAGCGGTGAAGAAGAATGAAGATATCACAATATCCTCATTCGGGACATTCTCAACCTCAAAAATAGGACCTGGAAAATTAAATTTCAACATACTCTCAGGGAAGGAAACAAATGTGCCAACTGGCTAGCAAATGACAGCTTAAAGTTAGATACATGTTCTTTATTCTTGGACATTCCACCTGTTGAGTTAGGATCTCTTCTTGTTGATGATCAAAATGGGATGTCTGTGCCTCGTGAAACTATAGCCTTGTAACCCTTCTCTCTTAGGCTTAGACCCCGTTTAATAACAAAAAAAAAAAGTAGCTTTTA
>NC_029789.2:12217573-12225877 GCF_000816755.2 Arachis ipaensis | reverse complement strand
ACAAGAGTTTTTCTTTTTTTTTTTTCCGTAAAAAAAAAATATTTATTCATAAAAATTGCCAAATATATAGTATTTATAGATAATAGCAAAAATATTAGTTCTATAATAAAAAAATAAGATAATATTCTCTATATTAAATTATAAATTGGGAGATAGATTTTTTCAAATTTTTTTTTTCAATTGTTTGATAAAGTGTGATCTCTCATCTTACATTCTTTAAATAGCACAAAAAAAATATGTGAGAAAAGATATTAAATAATAAAATATCACACTTTATGAAATAATTGAAAGCAAAAAATTGAGAGGATCTACTTCCCTATGAGGAGAAGTACAATATTCAATTACAAAGATTCTTAACAAGTAAAAATAAATATAAAACTCAGTCTCTTTTATTTCTAAACCTATACAGATGTACTGTAACACAATGAGATAATTTTTTTTAAGAGATAGATCATAACATTTCTATGGTTTATAAAAATTTTCATGAACAACTTTTTTTTTAATATCATTTTTTCATATATGTAGAACATGTATAATCAAATTTAAAATACCTATAAAAATAGATCATTACACTGTAAAAGAAAAAAAATTAATCACTTTAAAATTATTAAAATTTAAATCTCTAAATAGACACTAAATACAGAAACAAAAATAGGAAAATGAAAAGAACAAAGAAAGAAAGGAAAAAGAATGATTAGGTTAGGAGAAAAAGGAAAGAATGGAAGGAGAAGGAATGGAGAAAAGGAAGAGGAGACATAAGGGCAAGAACAAAACTATGGAGAAAAAGATGAGGGAGAAAAAAAAAGAGCAAATGAGAAGAGGCAAAGAAGAAGCGAGAAGAGGAGGGCTACCACTGCCAAGACTGGGATAGCGACAACAATTCTTTATCACTGATGGCCTTGTCGAACTTGTAGAAAAGAGTTTTTAGAAGAGAAAAGAGAGAGATCAGAAGCGTGAACTTCAAGTGAAATTAATATTAAAAGAGTCTCAGTTATTGATGATGCTCTTTTTCGTCAAATTTTTTAAAAATTAATTATCGAATGCATCTAAACCAATGAATATCAAACGCTTCAAATCACTATGATTATTACTTAAAATTAGATGAGTATTGAAAACAACGTCGACAAATGGATAAAAAAATAGAATTTATGTTCTTGCAAATTAAATTAGAGATTTTATTGTTACGCTAATTATTTTTAATATGATCTTAAAGTAGGTATAATAATGATATACTAACTTAGAAACATATATTATACACATATGACTTCGAGTTTGGAATTAACAAAAATTGTCAATAGCAATTTCTAAAATTACTATTAAGTGAAATCGCAACTCACGATTTCAATTTTTTTCTTATATAAGTTGTGATTTGTTTTTTGTAAATTTAGAAATTTGTTTTACAAAAAATTATTTTCTTTTTTTAGTCTTTTTCCAAAATCATATTACGTACATATTATGGTTTATAATTTATTTTTAAAAATTCAGACATTTGTCATACATAAAATCGTGACTCGTGATTTTTCTTTTTTTTTTAAATAAAAATTACAAAGTTGTCCCTTATGATTTCTATTTTTTCTAATAATCTCATATTGACATATTTAACCAAATTAGTCCATATTATCATAAATCACAATTTTATTCCCAATATAAAAAAAATTAGCCTTAATACTTTTAAGAAAAAGTTACGCATTTAAATAAAGAGTAAACTAGTAAAATGATATTTGAAAATTCATATAGCTTGCAAAACAAATTCCAAAAAACACTAACGACAAATAAACCATCAAAAAATTTAAAAACATGATAAAAAGATCTAAATATTAAATATATATTCTAAAAAATAATTTTAGAGATCAACTTTTGATGTTGTTACGGATCCGGCCCACGGATCCTACACCCAGAACGGTCCCCGAACCCGGCTACCAGGGTCCAACCCGCTTTGCCCTTCCAGAAGGTTCGGAACCAGCCCACTAGAGCTCCTAACCAACTTTCGAATTCAAACGTCTCCCTTATCTTAGCCAAATAAGATAAGATAAGATATTCACCATCACCTATAAATAGAGGACCCAGGTCCCTCCAGGTATTCATTCATTCCTCACACTTTCTACCTCTTAGATCCATTCTGACTTGAGCGTCGGAGTGTCTTTGCAGGTACCACCCCCCATTGCTCCAGGCAAGTGATCCGGCATCTGCCTCAACCCGCAAGTTCTCGATCCATCTCTCAACCCGTACCAGAGACATCTTGTACATTGGCGCCGTCTGTGGGGACTTCGCAACGTTGTGGCAGCATGGCGAATAACCCAGAAGAGCAATCATCAAACTCAGATTTCTTGGGTGTAGCTGAGAGCAAAAAGGAATAATATTTTCTTAACTTGCATCACCTTTGCAGGGATAACACGCCTTCGCCCTACTCCAACGGCGAAATCCCAAAGGAATAATATTTTCTTAACTTGCATCATCTTTGCAGGGATAACACACCTTCTCCCTACTCCAACGGCGAAATCCCAAAGGAATAATATTTTCTTAACTTGCATCACCTTTGCAGGGATAACACACCTTCGTGCAGGGATAACACACATTCGCCCTACTCCAACGGCGAAATCCCAAAGGAATAATATTTTCTTAACTTGCATCATCTTTGCAGGGATAACACACCTTCGCTCTACTCCAACGGCGAAATCCCAAAGGAATAATATTTTCTTAACTTGCATCACCTTTGCAGGGATAACACACCTTCGCCCTACTCCAATGGCGAAATCCCAAAGGAATAATATTTTCTTAACTTGCATCATCTTTGCAGGGATAACACACATTCGCCCTACTCCAACGGCAAAATCCCAAAGGAATAATGTTTCCTTAACTTGCATCACCTTTGCAGTGATAACACACCTTCGCCCTATTCCAACGGCGAAACTCCAATGGCGAAATCCCAAAGGAATAATGTTTCCTTAATTTGCATCACCTTTGCAGTGATAATACACCTTCGCCCTATTCCAACGGCAAAACTCCAATGGCGAAATCCCAAAGGAATAATGTTTCCTTAACTTGCATCACCTTTGCAGTGATAACACACTCTCGCCCTACTCCAACGGCGAAATCCCAAAGGAATAATGTTTCCTTAACTTGCATCACATTTGCAGTGATAACATACCTTCGTCCTACTCCAACGGCGAAATTTCAAAGGAACAATGTTTCTTCGACTTGCAATCACCTTCTTAGTGATAACACTCTTTATGCACCATCGCCCTATTCCAACGGTGAAATTCTAAATCCTCCAAGCCCAAAGTCTCACCTCCCTTTAGTGGAACACCTCCACCTCTTGGACCCTCTCATTCACCACTCCCCTCATCCGTCCCTCCAAGCGCCATGGCCCCATCTTCTCCCTCTATTTTGGCTCCATGCCCACCGTTGTTGCTTCTTCTTTTGAACTTTTTAAGCTCTTCCTCCAAACCCACGAGGTCACCTTCAACACCAGGTTCCAAACCTCTGCCATCCGCCGCCTCACCTATGACAACTCTGTCGCCATGATCCCCCTTCGGACCTTACTGAAAATTCATAAGGAAGCTCATCATGAACGACCTCCTTAAACGCTACCACCCTGGCCAAGCTTAGACCTCTCAGGAGCTAAGAGATCAAGAAAGTTCTCAAGGTTCTTACATAGATGCGGGGGACAGCCAAATCGTGGCGGCATGACGGAGAACTTCGAGGAGCAATCCTCCACCTAGCACCCCAACTTCCGAACTCCAAGATAACACTTCTTCCACCCACGGGAGGATAATAAGCGCGACACATCGCCAACCAACCCCAACCCAGCAACAACCAAGAGAGGACAACCGTCCCCCACTGAAGCTCGGCCACCCGACGGCCCAGGAGAGAAGGCGGTCCAGATAATCCAAGAGCTGTGCCTCAGGGTGTAAGACCTCAAAGGCCGAGTTACACCCAAAGAAAAGCACAACGCCGAAAAAAACGGAAGTCACGCAACCTCTAGATCAAGATCTCGCCATGAAACCAGGCACGGTGGATCGCCAGAACGGCGACATGCCAAGAGATACAATCGTAGCATCTGCCGTGACCACGGATATGACAGGATGCCTGAACGACGACACAGCAAAAGGTATGATCGCAGCGTCCCACGCAACCCGGCTCATCAACATGAAACGGACAACGACCGACGACATCAAGAGGCCAAACGCACAAGAAGTGACCACATGATAATGGGAGCCATTCCCTTCACTGAAAGAATCCTGAAAGCAAAACTCCCTAAAGGCTTCGACAAACCTACGGATATGAAGTACGACGGAACCAAGGACTCCCAGGAGCACCTAACGGCCTTCAAGGCCAGGATGAACCTGGAAGGGGCCGCTGACGCGGTCCGAGGTAAGGCCTTCCCAGTAACCCTAGCCGGGCCAACGATTAAATGGTTCAATGCCCTCCCCAACGGATCCATAACTGGCTTTCACGATATCTCACGGAAGTTCATGGCCCAATTCACCACCAGAATTACCAAAGCTAAACACCCCATCAGCTTATTAGGGGTCACACAGAAATAAGACGAATCCACACGAAAATACTTGGACCGCTTCAACGATGAATGCCTAACGATTGATGGACTCACGGATTCCGTCGCAAGCCTCTGTTTAACCAACGGGCTCATGAACGAAGACTTCCGCAAACACCTCACCACCAAGCCAGTATGGACCATGCACGAGATCCAAAACGTCGCCAGAGACTACATAAACGACGAGGAGGTTAGCCAGGTCGTCGCCGCCAATAAACGGCAACACGGCAACACTCCACACAGCAACCCGACTTCCCTCCATAATCCGATGCCCAGAGAAAGTCAAAGAGACCAACCCAAACAAACCAATACAAACCAACCACCCAGGATCGGGAAATTCTCGAACTACACCCCCCTGACAGCCTCGATTACCAAGATATAGCACCAGATAGCGAATCGGGGTATTATCCCGAAAGCCCGACAACTCAGAGAAAGAACGGGCGGCAACAAGACCCTTTACTGCGACTACCACCGAGGTTACGGGCACAGGACACAAGACTGTTTCGACCTTAAAGACGCCCTCGAACAAGCTATAAGAGACGGCAAACTCCCAGAGTTCGCCAAATCATCAGAGAACCAAAACGCGCGGAAAAAGACAGGTCGCCTAAGAGGGAAGGACACAACCCGAGAACACAAAAACAACCTCCCAGGGAAAGTCCAGAAGACGACCCGACCATAGTAGTAAATGTCATCACGGGCAAGGATGTGTCAGGCAAGTCAAGATCAACACTAAAAAAGGACCTCAAAGTCTTGGCTGTCAGAGATCAAGCCCCAGCTGCCACAGCCAACAAAACGATAACTTTCTTGCCCGAGGATTGCCAGCATAGCACCTCGGCCGAAGACGCACCTTTCGTCATCTCGGCGAGAATCGGAACAGGACTAGTTCAGAGAATACTGGTGGACACCGGTGCAGACTCGAACATCCTCTTTCGAGGTGCCTTCGACAAGCTCGGGCTCCGCAATGAAAATCTCCAAACACACCGCAACGGTGTCACGGGACTCGGAGACAACTTCCTCAAGCCAGACGGTTCCATCATTCTTCCCCTTACCATAGGGACGGGAAGCCAGAGGAAGACAATCCTGTCCGAGTTCGTGGTCCTCAAGAACTCCACCGCTTATAACGTCATCATCGGAAGAAAAACAATCAACGACCTCTCCGCCGTCATCTTTACCAAATACCTTCTAATGAAGTTCACGGCAGAAGATGGCTCCGTCGGAACCATCCACAGAGACCGGGAAACCGCGGTAGAATACGACAACATCAGCACTAGCCCTACGGAAGAGATCCCGAGACGCGGCAGGCATCTTCCTTTCCGATCTCGATGCACACCAAAATTCACGCAGAACCATGGGAGGAAATGACAAAGAAGCAAAGTAGGGCCTTGCAGACAAGGTCAGGAGTATAGCACACCTACGTGAGCTAACCCTAAAATAGAGAATAAGCCTAAGGTACAATGGCAGCACGGTACGACGAGACTTCGGACCAGGAGACCTCGTCTTATGACAAAACAACATCGGTCTACCCACTCCCAATAAAACGGATATTAAAATAACAAAACGGATATCCAAATAACAAAACGGATATCCGAATAACAAAACGGATATCCAAATAAGCAAACGGCTACTCGAGAATCGATCACCCCGAAGCCAATAAAACGGATATCCAAATAAGTAAACGGCTACCCGGGAATCGATCACCCCGAGGCCAACAAAATGGATATCCAAATAATAAAACGGATATCCAAATAAGCAAACGGCTATCCGGGAATCGATCACCCCGAAGCCAATAAAACGGATATCCAAATAATAAAACGGATATCCAAATAAGTAAACGGCTACCCGGGAATCGATCACCCCGAGGCCAACAAAATGGATATCCAAATAATAAAACGGATATCCAAATAAGCAAACGGCTATCCGGGAATCGATCACCCCGAAGCCAATAAAACGGATATCCAAATAATAAAACGGTTATCCAAATAAGTAAACGGCTACCCGGGAATCGATCACCCCGAAGCCAATAAAACGGATATCCAAATAAGTAAACGGCTACCCGGGAATCGATCACCCCGAGGCCAACAAAATGGATATCCAAATAATAAAACGGGTATCCAAATAAGTAAACGGCTACCCGGGAATCGATCACCTCGAAGCCAATAAAATGGATATCCAAATAACAAAACGGATATCCAAACAACAAAAATAGTGACTCGTGAATCGATCACTTGCAAAGCCAACAAAACGGAAATCCAAATAAGCTAAATAAACAAAGTCTTGAAATCGGCCCACCAAGAGGCCTAAAATAAGTTCACAATAACGGCCCAAAAAAGGCCACACAAAACAAGCATGAGCTCACGGTCTTCCAACTCGCGGAAAGCCAGACTGACCAACATCCTACCAATTGATGCAGGATGATGTCACGCCCTTTCTAGGCCCCTCATAGTCTCCTAAAATACAGAGAATCGGACTCTCCAACGATTTAGCATTGAGACCAAAAAAACATACTCTCATGCTCTGGGGGCAACTGTTCCAGACCCAATCTCCGGGCCCTTCTTCGGAACGGTTATCAAACCCGGCATGTGATGAGACGCCCAAACAACGCGCTCCTCGCCTGACCATGAAACGGCTAGGAACTCCCCAAATCCTCGACCTCGATCGGAAAAACCAAACAACGATCTCCTTGCCAAACCACAACGGCGAGAAAAATATTTCTCCAGCGATGAGACCGAGCACCCTCACTCTCTCGCTCCGGGGGCAACTGTTACGGATCCGGCCCACGGATCCTACACCCAGAACGGTCCCCGAACCCGGCTACCAGGGTCCAACCCGCTTCGCCCTTCCAGAAGGCTCGGAACCAGCCCACTAGAGCTCCTAACCAACTTTCGAATTCAAACGTCTCCCTTATCTTAGCCAAATAAGATAAGATAAGATAAGATAATTCAAACGTCTCCCTTATCTTAGCCAAATAAGATAAGATAAGATATTCACCATCACCTATAAATAGAGGACCCAGGTCCCTCCAGGTATTCATTCATTCCTCACACTACAAAAATTTAGATCTAATGAATAAACCGTTTGTTAAATATAAATTTTTTTTGTTACTTACAAAAAATATAATATTTATTAATTTTTTTGTTGTATTTTTAAATAATTCAAAAACTATTTTGTTGATAACATCTTTAAAAAACTTTTTTGTAAGTGACTAAATCTTTTGAGTACCAAATTAGTGGTTAATTATTAAATAAATTATAGGTCAAAATTATCCAATTACAATATTTTCAAACATATATTTACTCTATATATAGATCGTTACAAGTTGTAGTGGGTCGCAGTTTATTTTTAAATTGACTGTCATCATAAATTATGGAACCCAAACGCAACTTACAAGTAAAAAAAAAAAATTACATACAATTATTTTCATTATGTAACAATACTTAACTATGAATTTCACGGAAAAATAACTTTATTTGAGTATTTACTATTCACCAAAACGAACATATACATCCTCTGGTGATTTATATGGTATTTTCATTGGAAAATATGTAGTATTTGTGTATAAGCCGTGGAATAATGTTTCTACGGTTTATATTTTTCTTTTTTTTATACATATAAATAAACCATCACTCTTTAGCGATTTGTATTGTATTTTTTATTTTTCTTTCTTGTAAATTTGAGTCCTATAATTTATGACCACGGTCAATTATTACATAAAATATGAATCAATTTATTATTTATGTATAAATTTTAAA
>NC_029789.2:12211532-12215978 GCF_000816755.2 Arachis ipaensis | reverse complement strand
AAATATAAGACTAAAATATAATCATTTTAAAATATTATAATTGGATAATTTTAATTTCGGATTTATTTAAATATTCAGTGTGCTCTATCTTTAATATACTTATTTTCTTAATTAATAACACAATCTTTCGAATAAAAACAAAGAACAAAAGGAACAAGCTAAACAGAATTACAGAAATCACGATTTATTATTTTTGCTTGAGTAAAAAAATTATGTAAATAAATAGCATTTATTATTTTTTCTGTTGTTTTTGGGTTTATTACATAAATTAATACTATACTAAATTTTAAAAAAGTATATATTATTAATAGAAATAATGAGTAATATAAATGAGAAAACTATTTAAATATCAAGTCTAATATCAAAATTAAGACTCAGAAATTTAATGCATAATAGGTCACCTCCAGAAAATGGAATAGTAGGCCAGTCAGTGGGGTTGGAGATTCCTTATCGTGTGGATATAATTCACAGACATGAAATATACAAAAGGATGATAATATAATTTTTTTTTTACATTGAGACGTTTATGAATATTATAAATATACAAAAGGACAATAAGCAACAGAAAAATAATGAATTGGTTAATTAGTTAGTGTTAATATAACTCAACTACAAAACAAATAAAAAAAATTAGTTTTTTAATATTTCTAATGGTGAGTTTAACTATTTTCCCTTTTTGCCGTTTTAAGATGTCTCTTATAATATCTTGTTATAATATTTATCCATTTTCAAGATAATGGTCAATTTAGATACTTTTAACGAGAAAAAATATAACGTCTGAATTTTTTTAAGTTTAATTATTTTATTGGTTTTTATAGTTTTGCGAAATTTTTAATTAGATTTTATATTTTTTTTTCTTTTTAATGTGGTCTCTGTACCAAATTTTTTTTTCAATTAGGTCTTTTTTCATAATAATTGGTTTAATTGAATAAAGACCTAATTAAAAATAAAAATTAGTGTAGAGACTCAAATAAAAGGAAAAAAAAATATAGAGACCAAATTAAAAAAAAAATTTGTGCAAAGACTTAATTAAAAAAAAAAGTATAATGAATACTTGTTAAAATTTAAAAAAAATGTTTTATTGAATAAACATAAGTATTTATGTATTCAATACAAATAAGCAAAGTATGAAAACGACTAAATTCTTTTAATTTTATGGAAGAGATAAAAAATCTACTTTTAATATCCACTCTTAGAGTAAATCATGAGAAGACGGTATAACGACTAAATTATTTTAATTTTATTGGGATATAGTGGAAGAAGATGTGTTCTGGACTGTGAGGAGTTTTTTTTGTTAAAGGTAGAATTTTAAAAAGTTTTAAACACACTAATATTTGTCTAGTGCCAAAGATCTCAGATGCAAGCGATATGACTCAGATAAGATCTATCAGTTTGTTCTCGATTGTTTACAAAATCATTTCGAAGGTACTGATCCACAGACTCTAAGGTAGCGTTTGGTGGAGAGACAGAGACGGAAAGACAGAGACTAAGAGACAGGGATTGAAATAAATATCAGTATTCTGTTTGGTGCAAAATGGGAGACAGGAATTGAAACAAGAATGAAACTCTAATTTAATTTGTACAAAGGGTAAAATTGGAATTAATTGATTGATATGAAAGTATTTTAGGTATAAAATGTTATTAAAGTTTCAGTCTCCATCTCTAAAAATTTCAGTCCCCTGTGTCCCTACTTTTTGGAAGTATTGAAATACTAAAATTTTAGAGACAGAGATAGAAATTTTAGTACCAGTCTCTGAACTAACAAACACGATACTGAATTTCAGTCTCTCAGTCTCTGTCTCAGTACCTCAAAACAAACGCTACCTAAAGGTGTATGAATAAGGTAATTAGCGCTACTCAAAGTGTATTCTTAAAAGGTAGACTTATTTTTAATAACATTCTTATAGTACACAAATGTATGCACTATATGAGTAAAGCCTACGACAGGGTGGAGCGAAGAGGCATTTTCTATGGTTTATTATGGAGAAGTTGGGCTTTGAATCGAGATTCATTGACTGGATTCGTGAATTGTTGATAACCGTTTCTTACTCTATTGTTGTGGAAGGTCAACCTTATGATTTTTTTTAAACCAAATATAGGCATTCATCAATGTGACCCTCTATCCCTTTTTCTTTTCTTATTATATGCAGAAGGAATTTCTTTTTTGCTACACAAAGTAGAGCAAAACAGTCTCATTCGAAAAATTCAGATAAATAGAAAATGTCCAACTATAAATTACTTGCTATTCGTCGATGATTCCATTCTATTCGGTAAAGTCTCGAAAAATAGTTGTGCCTCTATTATAGAATTATTGAAACCTTATGAAAGTTGTAGTGGGTAAAAAGTTAATTTTAATAAATCTGTCCTGTTTTTCAGTAATAACACTCCAGAGCTGATTAGAATCTCCCTAAAAGTCAAGTTAAATATTTCTCAAGTAAATGCACAAGATAAATATTTGGATCTACCTTTCCTTGTCAACAGCTCTAAGAAAGCCACCTTCAACTCAATCAAAGATAAGATTTTCAAAAGGACACAAGGATGAAAAATGTACTTGTTATTTAATGGAGGAAGACAGGTATTATTTCAAATAGTTGGTGAAGCCATACCAATATACACATTGTCATGTTTTAAACTTCTGCACATCTTACTAAATAAAATTCATAGTATTCTAACCCAATTCTGGTGGGGCAGCAAGATTCTAAAAGAAAAATAGTGTGGATTAGTTGAGATAAGATGATTACGTCTAAAAAAGAAGGCAGACTTGGTTTCAAAGATATCAGGACTCAAAACTTGACTTTTTTAGATAAACAATGCTAGAAAATCGTAACTCAATCTAACTCTCTTCTTTCTAGAATACTTAAAAGTAAATACTTCAGATTTAATTCCATCCTTACAGCAGAAGTAGGAACCTTACCTTCTTGGGGTTGGCAAAATATTCTTGAAGGGAGGCAAGTTATAAAGAAAGACATTAGTTGAAAAGTAAGTTATGGTGATATCCGAATCTTTAGCGAAGCATGACTCCCTCCTCCTTACCCCTTCACTGTTCCACCATCTGCGGCACTACTATCAGATAGTTACCATGTGTTATGGGTGAAAGTCCTGTTTTTGTCAAATAAATAGTAGAACCAAGTATTAATCTCAAATTGTTTCTCTCTAAAAATTGCTCAGCGAATCCTCTCCATAACTCTAGGAGAAGGTGAAAACAAAATTTAATGGGTAATGAACAGAGCAAAAACATATGATGTTACATCAGGGTATAGGATTGCTTACCAGTTTTACCATACCTCTATTGAATTTTGTCCGAATTTCATGTAATAGAGGTCAGTTTGGAACCATTTATGGAAGCTGAAAATCCCTCACAAGATTTTATTCTTTGTGTGAAAAATCCTCCATGGTAAGCTCTGCTTCTCATCCACCTGTTGTTCCCATTCACTTCGTCAACTTGTCCAATCTGCAAGTCAGCTCCAGAATCATTCATGCACTGTCTATTTTTCTGTGGAGACGCTAATCTAGTGTGAAAAAAGAGTCAGTTGACTTATCTCATTCCAAACCATAGATGTTCTTTATTCTTCGATTGGTGGAGGAATTCAGTATTATAAATTGAACTTCAAGGAACAAGCTCTCAAAGAGCTCGACTGATTTTGATTATAGCTTGGAATATTTGGAATGAGAGGTGTCGGCGAGTTTTCGAACATGTCCAGGACCCTCCAGAAAAAATGCTAGCAATATCATTTAAGTTGAATCAGGAGCTATCTATTTTACCTTATGCATAGTGCTATGAGGTTTCTTCCCTATCTACTTTTCTATATTATTTTCCTCTTATAATTTCACCTATTTGTGAATATTTAAGAATTTCCATTTTCTATTTTTCTTGTCCTGACTATTAGATATTATATTTATTTTTCTATTGAATATAATACCACTATTATCTTTGAAAAAAAAAACAAAATTGAAAATGACTAACTTGATCACTTATTAGTATTGTATTTAAAGGTGAGTTTTTTTTTTCCTCACACTATTCTTTAGTTGGACAAGTTAAGAATTAATTTACTATAAATTTGAGTTTTATTTAAGGGTTTGTCATTGATTAATAGATAGCACATGCACAAAATAAAATTCGAACCTCTAACACTTACTTAAACAGATAAGTGAATTGATCATTTGACCAACTCAAATTAATTATCGAGTGAATACTCATCCTGATCATTGATAATTTTTTTGAAGAACTACGAAATTCTTAAAAGTAAAAATTAAATTCTCATTTTGACCCTGATAATTAACTTTGTAAAATTGGTTAGCCTTCTGTCAATAATTTCTCTCCAAAACATACTTATATAACTCGTTAATCACTAATATATTCTCTATTTAATTTTTATGAGTAAAAATAATTTAAAAATTACTAATATTTTTTAATTTATTAGAAATAAAATTTAAAAATAAAAAAAT
>NC_029789.2:12211009-12211374 GCF_000816755.2 Arachis ipaensis | reverse complement strand
TCTTTTTTTTCTTTTTTTTTTTCGAAATAATGATGAGAAACCGTTTAAGAATTTTTTTTCTAATTATTTAAAGACGAGTTCTAGGATATAACATAATGATATACAAAAAAGTACTTGAGATTTGTATTTATCGTTAGTACATAAAAGGGACAAATTGGTTATAGAGGTTGGAATCTCCTTTAGGATTTGAGGTTAGCTAGTTAACTTTTAATTCCTAATCTCTTACAAACCAGCTAATTGTATTATATATTTATCGGTAATGTATACATTTAGAAACACAAAATAATTCATTTGTTATTACATTTAGAAATTTAGATATAAGTAATATATATTTATATATCAAGTTTCATAATATACAAATATGA
>NC_029789.2:12209341-12210174 GCF_000816755.2 Arachis ipaensis | reverse complement strand
TATATTCAATTGTCATAAAAAAATTAATAAAAATAAGAAAAGATAAAAATGAAAAAATTGATAAATTATAACTATATATATATTGTTCTTAGCAGAGATGGAGAATTAAGCAAACTTTTCTCGAATATTAATATCCAAATCCAAACTATTAATTTTAAAATGATAATTAAATTTTTATTTTGTTAATCTCAATATTCAAAGACTCAAATTTCAAAATGCTTGTTGTAGATTTATTATTTATCGTCAAAATTTAATTAAGAATAGAAAAAAAAAAACAATAACACGGAAGACACGCAGGTTGAGCGAGACCTAGCAACGACCTTAATTAAATTAAATAAGAATTGAATCTGTTGATGCAATGAGTGGAAATGAATAATTTTGATATCTGAAAGTAGAGAAAGTAGTGTAGTTTATCCTTGAGACAATTTAACACAAGAGAAGAACATTAGGGGAAGGAGGGGTAGATGGGACCCAGATTAAAAACTGGTGGGTGAGAATGAAGCGAGAGGTGCTGTCAAGTGAGGAGTGGGCTTTGAACTTGTGGCTACCAAGTAACAAAGTTAGAGGGGGCAACATAGTTCAAAAAGGAAAAACAACTCATTTATTGTGTCAATGCTTTCTTCTGGAATCAACCCAAAGCTGAAAGGTCCCCTCCCAATCCCTCTAAATCCTCTCTCTCTTTTCTCTTTTTATGTAATCTAATCTCCCCTAATTCCCACACTCTCTATCATCGTCATCATTAAGCAGGCAGCACCCTCAACCCTCAACCGCCATCACCATACAGAGAAAAACAAAAACCATCGTAGCCACATGGATTTCGTGAGAATCTGTCT
>NC_029789.2:12200760-12207797 GCF_000816755.2 Arachis ipaensis | reverse complement strand
TCTGACTTCTGACTTGAACTTTTTTTGTATTTGTATTTGTATTTGTTCGGTTAAGCAATGAAACTGAGAGAGCTCAATTATGCGAACGATGCTTGTGAGTACAGAGGTGGAAGGTGTGGGTGTTCCCTTCCTCTGCATCTGACTTGAACTTTTTTTGTATTTGTATTTGTATTTGTTCGGTTAAGCAATGAAACTGAGAGAGCTCAATTATGCGAACGCTTTGTGATGCTTGTGAGAGTGCGGCCGCTATCGTCTTCTGCGCCGCTGATGAGGCCGCACTCTGCCGTGCCTGCGATGAGAAGGTTGCTTTGCTTCTTCTTCTCTTATGTTCATTATCTTTCTTAGTTTGACTTAGATCACTCACTCTCAATCTTGTAATCTGAAACAATGGCACAAATTTATGAGGTTTTATCGGTAATGTAGCAATTTTGGCGAAATCCTTTGATAGGGATTCTTTAAAGTTGAAATCTAAGTTTGTTAGTACTTAGTGGTGAACTAATGAGTTAAACGTTTGAAATCTTGGGTCGGCAGGTTCACATGTGTAATAAACTTGCTAGCAGGCATGTAAGAGTGGGTCTGGCAAGTCCAAGCGATGTGCCTCGTTGTGATATATGCGAGAATGCACCTGGTAGGCACTTTCTTTGTGTCAACTATGATAGTAATATTTCTCAATTGACTTTGGCTTATGTGTTTATTTCAATCTGGACGTAGCATTCTTCTATTGCGAGACAGATGGAAGCTCGCTTTGTTTGCAGTGCGACATGATAGTTCATGTTGGTGGTAAAAGAACACATGGAAGATATCTTCTATTTAGGCAAAGAGTTGAGGTGTGTTTCTCCTTGCTCCTTATATTGATTTCTTATCTAGATGGAGGTCTTTCATTTTTGTCATTTAAGATAAGTAATATTTGTGTGTTCCATAGTTTCCAGGAGATAAACCTAGTAACATAGAAAACCCAGCTTCTCAACCTGTGGAACCAGGGGAGACTAAGAGGGGACAAAATCCACTTCCCAAATTAAAAATGGGGGAGAAGCAACAAAACCACAGGATGCCGCTGCTTTCAACACCAGATCCTGATGCTGATGGACATGCCAAGATGGAAACTAAAATGATTGATTTGAACATGAAGCCTAACAGAATACATGAACAAGCATCAAATAATCAGGTAGGAGTTCATGAGGAATAAAAATTTTCTTTTTTGACAGATTGGACATTCCATATATGATAAATTTGTGTTAAACATACATGAGATCCTGCAAACTAATATTTTAGCCTGTAAGAATTTAACTCGTTACACTAGAGTAAACTTACTCAAATGATCTAATTATGATTGGTAGGTTGAACACATGATGGACTTCTATGTTGTTTATGATGATTATACACAAATGGGATTGGATTATAGGAAGCATGTGACATATTCCTCATAGTTTTAAGTTGTTCAATAAATGAGTGTCATCCAAAGAATAAAAGAGTTAATTCCTTTTGACTACTGCAGCTTACATCAAATTTTGTAAATCTGGAACTAATTTTTTTTATTCGTCTTGTTTCCTTTTCTGCCTCTTGTAACCATGAAATTTCAGCTTTCCTTTGTTTTCTAGAATTGGTCTTAGTAATGCTATTGAAAATATAACTCAACAACTCTTCAAACATGATTTCAACACCATATGGTTCATCTTTGCTTCTGTGAACTCTCAAGGGAAGAAGGGATAAATATAGAAGGACAAAGCTTGTGGAACACAATTACTGTGGTTACTTTTTGTATATATACTGATATGCATATTTCTCATAATTTGTTCCTTTTTTTTTTTTTGCAGCCATAAGTCATGCAATTAAACAGAGAAGTTCTGACATGATAATACACCATAAATCTATCAAATGGCAAAACAATTGCATTGTCTCATGCATGCTAGTCACAATGTTGGAATAGTAGATTAGTAGATTAACATACTATGCTAGCAAACGAGGCATTGCGGCACCAGAATCTTTTTAGGAGTTTGTTTGCCCTTTTGAGAATTCAATTTGGTAGATCAACACTTTAGATCTGTACTGCAAAGCATTGTTAACTGCAAATATGTAATCTCTTTCCAATGAAATGTGTGGTAACTTTTATTTCTTTACACACTCTTTTTCATGTCATTGAGCTCCCTTAGAAAATTTAGGGAAAATATTTATTGTTTTATTTTCATTGTGACGTGTTGCCAAATTGCGTATGATGGTAGAAATTGGAGTTTGCTCTTATCTATGAAGCATGGACACTTTATCGTGTCCGCGTGTCGGACACATTTCGGACACGACACTCACTGACACTCGTCCGACACGCGTGTCTGCTGTGTCCAACCGTGTCTCAATAAAAAATAAAAAATTCTTCTCTGGACACGCCTTGACACACCTAAATACCATCACGTGTTCGGGTGTCCAGTCTTATTCTTAACATATATTTTTAAAATAAATTTAGATATAGTATATATTATTATTTATTAAAACAAAAAATATTTTAAATACTTGATATAATTAAAACAAGACATTAAAAATAATTAAAAATTCGTGTCCCCGTGTCATGTAAGATTTTAAAATTCGCGTGTTGACGTGTCCCGTGTCATGTCAGTGTCCGTGCATCATAGCTCTTATGTTTATTTATTTATTTATCTCGAAAAGCAACTTTCTAAATTCTAACTCCTTTTTTTTTTTTGAATCAAAGGGAGCTCAACACATAGAGTGGAGTAATTAAAAAACTACAAGAAATAACAAAATCCAATAAACCAACCCCTAGTCATTTTCGGCATGGCCATCAACAACCAAATGGGTCATCACCACTCCATTCCTCAGAGTACCTAAGCGACCTGCTTATGATGTCCTCCACGCTGGAAGTATTATCTCGGAAGAGTCTACCATTCCTTTCTAGCCAGGTTGTCCAGATAACCGCAAAGAACCCAATGAACCACCTCTTTCTGTCTACCTTCCTTACAGATAAATTCGTCCAGCTTTCAAAGTGATCCTTTAGTGTATCTGGAAAGCTCCACCTTCGTCCCAAGGCCAGCAGCCAAGCACACCACACCTGCCAAGTGATCTCGCACTCGAGGAACAAATGAAAAGCAGTTTCCTCAGCCTTACCGCATAGCACACACCTATTGTCCTGGTGAGCAATAACCTGAAATCTACATAGTCGATCCTTGGTATTCATCCTTCCAACCAAGACAAACCAAGTAAACAGCTCAACCCTCGGAGGGACAAACCCTTTCCAAACAGCACGAGTGAAGCTATAGCTAGTGATTTTTTCCTGTAGGACTTCCGCCTGCAAAACCTGCCCAAAGGAAGCAGTTGAGTAAACTCTTGTTTTATCAAATTTCCATACCACGTCATTCTCTTTTTGAGTGGTGGACTTGACCGACTGTAACAGCTCATGAAGCTGGTGTACTAAATCCAACTCTCATTGGAACAACTCTCTCCTCCACTAAAAGCTCTAGATCCACTATAGCCCATCCCAAAACCCACAATCCCCTATAACAGATCCGTGAAGGGTCGAAACCGAGTAGAGTCTAGGAAACATATCTTTCAACACCCCAGGCGGCAACCAGCTATCCTCCCAGAACCGGATTGTTCTGCCATTACCGAGCTCTATAGACAACCCGCTGATCATATTTTCTCTCAGCTGTGACTCACTAATTTGAAGCTGGCAGATATCCTGCCAAGGACCCCCTCTTATGGGAACTGGCTGGCCTCGCAGCATCACAGTAGGATTCATGTTGTTGCAGGAGCAAACAACTTGTTTCCATAAAGGACAATCTTCTTTTGAGAACCTCCACCACCACTTGAACAGCAAAGCTGTATTTCGAATCACCGCATCCCCAACTCCCAAACCACCTGCCTTCTTAGGAGCCATAACTACTTCCCACTTCAGAAATCAACTTTTTCGCCACTGTCTTCGGCATCTTATATAGGCTGAGGTAGTAAATAGGCAAGCTATTAAGAACCGACTTAATGAGGACCAACTTGCCCGCTTTGTTGAGAGTCTTTGCTTTCCACAAACTGAGCTTATCTTTGACCTTGTCAATCACCGGTTTTCATGTCTGTACCAACCTCGGATTTGCTCCCAGGGGAATACCCAGATATCTGACTGGTAGTGATGCTTCCTTACACCCTAATAACAGACACATCCTACGAACCCACATCCGATCACAATTGACTGGAATAAAGTTGGACTTTTCAAAATTAATGTTAAACCCAGACATCAGTTCAAAGCATCGGAGCAGTCGCTGATAATTTCTTATGGTCTCCTCCTCAGGAGGGCAGAAAAGAATTGTGTCATCCACAAACTGCAAGTGAGATAACTCAATGTGATCCCTCCCAAATAATAGTGGAGATATACGATCATTCCTTACTGCCTTGCCAATCATTCTATGGAGAACATCCACAACTAAAACAAACAGAAATGGGGACAGCGGGTCTCCTTGTCGCAAGCCCCTTTCCATTTTGAAAGGCTTCGTAGGTGACCCATTAACAAGAACCGACATAGATGCAGAGCAGACACACTCCTTAATCCACCCTCGCCATTTCTGACCGAAGCCTATCTTCTGCAGTACAATATCCAGAAAGCTCCACTTAACTCTATCATAAGCCTTTTGAAAATCCAGCTTTATTATCGCGGAGCTTTTTTTCCGTGATTTCATCTAGTGCACCGTTTCGCAGGCAATCAGCGCCCCATCATGTATTTTCCTCCCCTTTACGAAGGCACTCTGAGTCTCTCCTACCAAACTCGGCATCACCTTCCGCATCCTCCGAACCAATACTTTAGAAATTACCTTATAAACACAGCCCACCATACTAATCGGCCGGAGATTCTTAATTTCTCTGGCTCCAGTAAACTTCGGTGCCAGCGTCACCCAAGTGACACTCGAATCGCTAAGTAGCTTAGATGACTGGAAAAAACCTAACACCACATCAGTGAACTCCTTCCCTAATTCATCCCAGCACTTCTTGATGAAATTCATGTTGTACCCATCACTATCTGGTGCCTTTGTTGACTCACAATCCCAAATAGCCGCCTTTACTTCATCAGGTGTTGGCATCACCTCTAACTCTGTTGCCTCTTCCTCATTGATTTGTTGAACAAGCCCTTCCCTGAATCCAATGATCGGAGAAGTCTCCTGGTGGTACAACTTCTTATAGAAGTCCCGAATAGCAACCTTAATCCTTGCTTGGTTCCTGACCATCCTCCCATCGACCATTAAGGCATCAATCCGATTGGATCTTCGTCGCGCTGAGGCTAAATTGTGAAAGTAGCGGGTGTTTTTATCCATGTCCTTTGCATGACGAGATCTTGACATCTGCTTCCAATGCAGCTCCTTTCTGATATACCATTTCCTACAAAAGCTCACTAGTGCCTTCCTCTTTGCTTCAATAGTTCCATCAGCCACTCCAGTACTAGCTATGTCATCCGCTTTTTTGATTTCATCCTCAAACTGTGTAATCCTTCGGTCTATGTCCCCAAATTTCTCTCTATGCCATCTGCTCAGCGGAGTTGTCAGAGCCTTTAACTTGTCCAGAAAATGTTCCTCTCCTAAGCTCCTCCACTCCTCCTTTACCATCCTCAAGAAACCATCATGCGTAAACCATGAGTCCAAGCTCCGAAAAGGTCTTGGCCCTCCTCTATACCGAGTATCGTCCAGAATCATTGGACAATGGTCAGATAACCCTCTCGGCCCCTCTCTCAGCCTTGTTCCCGAAAACTCTTCTAACCACTCCAAACTAACCAGACCCCTATCAATGCGGCTACATGATTGTCCTCTGAACCAGGTGAACGAGCGATCAGTGACTGCTAAATCCACTAACTCCATATCCTGGATCCAAGCTTTAAACTCTGTTGCTGACACCGGCAACGAGGTAGCGCCCTTCCTTTCTTCCAGATGAGTTATCTCGTTAAAATCCCCATATAACAAAACGGAACTTGACATAACCCAGATAAGAAGCTTAGCTCTTTCCACGTGACCAGCTTTTCCGCCCTATCATGCGGACCATAAACTAGGCAAAAAGCACAAGAAAAATTATTTTTCAGTAGCACACCCTCCACACATAACCAACGAGCTCCTTTATAGCAGTTGTTCATCTGAAACATCGTTTCATCCCACAACAAAAGCAGTCCACCTGAAGCACCAACCGACCCAACAAACTCCCATTTAACCGCACCATCACCCCACAGTTGCACTATATCAAACTTATTCACAACTTCTTTCTTCGTCTCTATCAAGCCTAGCATATGCACTTTAAACTTCTTCCGAAAACTATTTACCATGCTCAGTTTACCAACTCCCGCCAACCCCCTAATATTCCAGGAACTAAATATCATTGTAAAGCACTTATACACACCTTTTTTCGATTTTTCGGGTGACTCCTTCGTGCCTTTTCCTTCTTCTTTGCCAGCTTTTTCTTCTGAGCTATTGCCTCATTCTGTGCTTGAAGTATTGTCATAATGTCATCTTCTTCATCATACTGCACAGCTCCAAATTCCACTGCAAGCTCCCATGCTTCCAAACTTTCTTCCATTTCAGTTGTCCATCTTCTCTCAGACGATTCTGTCTCGGCTTCACTTCCCTCATCACAACGAGCAGTTCGCAAACTCTCAGAATCTCCCTCCTTACCCCCTGTCCCTACCTCTGCTGCTACATCTATAATCCCCTGAGAGTCACGTATAGCCCCGCCCCCTGTAGAACCTTCACAACAATTCATCATGACACATGGCTCGTCTGACCCACTCCCCTTCCATGTCTGTGTCACAATTCGGGCTCCCTCACTTAATTCATTCTCTTCCAACTGACAGCACAACACACCATATTGGCTGCGCTCACCAGCCACTGCAGATTCGGGACCCCCGTCTAGTCGGTTCGTTGCCAACCCACCCTCCACCGACGGCACCATCCCTGCAGCAGATCCCCCTGACCTGGCTCCCCGCTCCTCTCCCCCCGGTGGCTCTCTTCCTTTCCCCTTCCTCGCATGGGACCTGCCCGATGCACACAGTGGCAACCCCCGCACTCTCAGGCTCG
>NC_029789.2:12196202-12200398 GCF_000816755.2 Arachis ipaensis | reverse complement strand
CGCATAGATCGCAGCCTCCGACTCGCAGTTCCCGCCGGCCTCCCTCCCCTTTTCGCAATCAGCACGTTCGCGGCGCCCTGATCCACTACGAAAGCTTCGCAACACCGACCTGGAGGAGCGCACTTCCCAGCCCTACCCGATAGCAAACCCCCATCCATGTTGCCTCCAACCCGCCCGCTACTAGGTCCAAGGGAGAGGTCCGTTCCTGACCTGGAATGAGGCATAGCGTGTGGGCCTCGGATGTTGAAGCCCAACCCTTCACCATGTGGCTTGCTTAATTCATTATGGGTCATGGATCTTTGACCCAATTCACTGGGCTCCATAGCACACAAGCCCAACCGCAACTTACTTGTAATCTCACCTACATCAACCACCTGATCCCTCTCATAAGCCCAGGATTGGATCCTTTCTGACATGTCTTCTGCCAAATCAGCCCTTTCCCTTCTGAGAGCAAAAACCGTATCTCTTTCTGTTACTGTGTTTGAATTTAAAAAACTGTTACTCCATTCATCAAAAATCACATGATCAGTTACAATTCTACCCTCCTCCACCTCTTTCGGCCTATTCAGCAGGGCCACCGCCGCATCCGTTGTGTCACCCCCTCCCAACTGCATGGAACTTTCATGACGATCGGCATTACTGGCAGACTTTCCATCATGCCCTTTCTCAGCCTCGGTTGCCAAACCATCCGAATAGCCAATTGCACCGCCGCCCACCTCCTTAACAAATATCTCATACACAGACGAACCTACAGATAATTGGAGACTTTCTGAAATAGTTTCAAACCGCCATGTATAAATCATCATGCGTCCGGCCCGGAAAGACGTGCCCACAGCTATTCCATTATCACAAACTACCACCTCACCCCACTGCCCACCAATTGCGCGGAACGTATCCTCCGTCCATACGTGTAACAGAACACCATAACACTCAATCCACACTCTTCTCTTGTCATATCTATCATGCTCATTCCAACGGCACACATTATGAAAGAACTGCTGCAGCCCATCCCCGCACCTTTCCAGCGCCTCCTCCGCACTCTTTGCACTATCAATATCAACAAGACCTTGTAATTCCCCAACTCACATATTCTAACAACGTGTGGCCATACCTTCCGGGCCAATTCATTCAATAACCTGAAGTCAATTGATCCCGTGGCACTCCCAATCACACTCCTCTGCAACTATTCCAGGTTAGTCGTATCTGCAGAGACTTCCAGCCCCTTAGCCCCCACTTTCGGCTGACCCTCCGTAGGAGCATGTGTAGAAGGATTCATGGTCTGAGATGGAGGAATCCCAACTGTACACTCCCTTCCTTCAGGATTGACCCCCACCTGCTGGTGCTGCATCCGTCCCTCAACCAAAGGCTTGCTCTGTCTTTTAACCTCATCCCTCCTGTACTTAGCCTCTCCGACGAAAATTTCTTTAACTTCATGCGATTCATCTCTGCAATTGCCTTCAGTGCTCCTCCCTTCGTAGTATACCATATAAATGCAAACAGGTATATCATCCCATTTCTCGTCTTTCTTGCGAGATATATGTCGTTGATCCTCCCCGTCCATGAAAACAGTCCAAATAGCTCCTGCTTCGAGATATCCCCTGATAAGCTGTCCACAAAGATGCTGAACGAATCCCGTTCCAGACGAACGTACTCCTCTCGATTCCAAACCCTTGGATCCTTTGCTTGACCGGAAGGTAACCTATACCTCCCCTGCCCAGTGTATTCCCACCCCGCTCTCACTCTCTCCCTTCCGCTCATAATTCCAACTCCTTTTAACTCAAAATTAAATAATTAGATCGTGTGAATTATTTTACTAATAATAATTTGAACATCATATACTATGAACGCATATTTATTTTCAATATAAAAAGAGGATTGAGTTATTTAGATTGGCCTTATTTTATTTATCACTCGAGATTCAGTCTCTCTCTTAAGAATTTTTTTTCTTACTCCTAAAATTTGAGGTATTTAGATTGGTCCAAAAACGTACACCATAAATTCTTAATAAATAAATGACTGTATAGTTGGATAAATATAATTACAAAAAGAATTCTTCAACAACAACAACAACAACAAAGCCTTGTCCCACTAAGTGGGGTCGGCTACATGAATCAAACGACGTCATTGTGCTCTGTCATGTATCATGTCAACAGAAAGACCGTTTACATGTAGATCTCGTTTTACCACCTCATGAATGGTCTTCTTAGGTCTTCCTCTGCCTTTCGCCCTTTGTCCATCTTCCATCTCATCCACCCTCCTGACTGGATGTTCTATCGGTCTTCTTCTCACATGTCCAAACCACCTGAGACGCGATTCAACCATCTTTTCCACAATGGGTGCTACTCCAACTCTCTCCCTTATATCTTCATTCCTTATTTTATCCAATCGCGTATGACCACTCATCCATCTCAACATCTTCATCTCTGCCACACTCAGCTTATGTTCGTACTCCCCTTTAGCCGCCCAACACTCCGTACCATACAGCATAGCTGGTCTTATAGCGGTGCGATAGAATTTACCTTTAAGTTTTAAATGCACTTTTTTGTCGCATATAAAACCAGATGCACTCCGCCATTTTGACCAACCTGCTTGGATCCTATGATTTACATCCTGTTCAATCTCTCCATTATCCTGTATGATGCACCCAAGATACTTAAAACTTTTAACTTTTCGTAGGATGTTTTCTCCAATCCTCACCTCTACATTGGGATTTTCCCTTCTCAGATTGAACTTACATTCCATATATTCCGTCTTGCTACGGCTTATGCGCAGACCATACCCTTCTAGAGCTTCTCTCCATAACTCCAACTTCTTATTTAGGTCTTCCATTGACTCTCCCATAAGGACGATATCATCGGCAAAAAGCATGCACCATGGCACAGGCTCTTGAATGTGCTCTGTGAGTACTTCCAAGACTAATGTGAAAATGTATGGACTTAAGGATAATCCCTGGTGTAATTCTATACCAATAGGGAATTCCTCTGTCACACCACCTTGAGTCTTCACACTAGTTGTAGCCCCATCATACATGTCTTTAATTGCCCGAATATATGCGATCGTTACTCTCCTCTTTTCTAAAACCTTCCATAAGACCTCCCTTGGTATCCTATCATACGCTTTTTCCAAATCAATAAACACCATATGTAGATCCTTTTTATTACTACGATACCTCTCCATCATCCTTCTTAATAGGTATATCGCTTCAGTGGTAGATCTGCCTAGCATAAATCCAAATTGGTTCTCTGTTACTTGTGTCTCTTTTCTCAACCTCCGTTCTATCACCCTTTCCCATAACTTCATAGTATGACTCATAAGCTTAATCCCTCTATAGTTTCCGCAACTTTGTATATCTCCCTTATTCTTGTAGATAGGTACCAAGGTGCTCTTTCTCCACTCATCAGGCATCTTCTTTGACCTTAAAATCTCATTAAAAAGCTTGGTTAACCATTTGATGCCTTTTTCTCCAAGACCCTTCCAAACCTCAATCGGGATATTATCAGGTCTTACTGCCCTGCCATTTTTCATCTGCTTTAGAGCCTCTTTTACCTCGAAGTCTCGAATCCTTCGATAGTAGTCAAAGTTTTGATCTTCTTCCCTTGTGCATAGTCGACCAAGACTTGGAAGAGTCTTCTGTCCCTCATTAAATAACTCGTAGAAGTAGCTCTTCCACCTTTCATTAATCTTCTCCTCTTGAGCCAACACCTCTCCATCCTTATCTTTTATGCACTTAACCTGATCCAAATCTCTCGTTCTTCTTTCCCGGCTCTTTGCGATTCTATATATACCTTTTTCTCCTTCTTTCGTGCCCAAAGACTGGTAGAGACCCTCATATGCTCTTGTTCTTGCTTCACTTACAGCCACTTTTGTCTCTTTCTTAGCCACCTTATATTTTTTCAGTTATCTGCATTGCGGCATAAAGACCACTCTTTAAAACATTCCCTTTTTATCTTTATCTTTTCTTGTATACTCGCATTCCACCACCAGGACTCCTTGTCTCTTGGTCCTATTCCTTTAGATTCACCAAAACTTTCTTTTGCTGTTCTTCTAATAACTTCTGCCATCTCCCTCCACATATCTTCTTTTCTTCCATTCTCATCCCACTTTGCCTCTTCTCCTACCCGTCTTAGGAAGCTTCTTTGTTCCTCACTTTTTATCCGCCACCATCTCGTCCTTGGGTTCTTCGTATGATGTCTTTT
>NC_029789.2:12191017-12196151 GCF_000816755.2 Arachis ipaensis | reverse complement strand
AAACCTTATCTTGTGTTGTTCGTCCGAACCCACTTGCGGTGCATAGGCGCTAATCACATGGAAAGCACCTCCCTCCACCACAAGTTTGATAGAGATGATCCGATCTCCCACCCTCTTGACATCCACTACGTTCTTCTTCCACTGCTTATCCACAATTATTCCAACCCCATTCCTATTCTTCACCTTTCCAGTATACCAAAGTTTGAAACCAGAAGTATCCAACTCCCTAGCCTTTGCACCAACCCATTTCGTTTCTTGTAGGCACATAATGTTAATCTTCCTCCTTGTCATGGTGTCCACCACCTCCATGGACTTTCCTGTTGGAGTACCTATGTTCCATGTCCCAAATCTCAACCTTCTGTCGCTTCGACCTTTACCTTTTACTTTGTGAACTAGCTTATTTACCCCCGTCCGTTCACGAAAACGCGAGAACCCTTACTCATTTAACATTACATCCGGGCACCGATGCAGCGGCTCTTGCTTTGACACCGTACTCGAGCCATACGGCGCGTTGCTTCCGGGCAACGACCTAGCTTTAGCGCAATAATGTCTTTGATTCATGTCATGGGGGGTTCGGCTATATTTTTATGTTGGTTGCCGAAGACCTAACACAACCATCCTCCTTTATCCGGGCTTGGGACCGGCTATGTACCGCAAATGTAAAAAAAAATTCTTCAAAGTAAATCAAAACAATATTATTTTGCTAAAGATTA
Organism: Arachis ipaensis; assembly: GCF_000816755.2. Taxonomy (NCBI): domain Eukaryota; kingdom Viridiplantae; phylum Streptophyta; class Magnoliopsida; order Fabales; family Fabaceae; genus Arachis; species Arachis ipaensis. The sequence goes on along the minus strand of NC_029789.2, from coordinate 12,195,438 downwards.
AAAAAAAGTTTAAGCCTAACAGTAAATCTTAATCTTAAATCCTTGACAAATAAATAATTATATGATGCTGTATACATAATTTACAAAATGAATTAAAAGGATGATTATATAATAGTATAGATATAGTTAAGAATAACAATTATAATTAATAATTAATTCCAAATTAAATTGGACATCCTTGGAAGGATAACTAAGATATACATTATCACCATAATTAACCAAAAAAGAATATGAATAATAAATCGACTCTATTAATTGTTGGAATGATAATAAATATATCCATTATTTACCATAATTAACCAAAGAATATCAGTTTTAGATATACTTTAGTGATGCAATAACTCAGATAAAATTAATTCAATTTAACATTAATTTAACACGATAATCTTTTGTAGATATAGATTGCTTTTCTATCGTTAGTATATATAAATTAGAACAAGTCTTTAAATTCATCTCAAAATATAGTGTGAAATTATTAATTTCAAACAGAAAAAAGGGTCACCATGCAGTGACTATATCACTTATTTATCTGTAAATAAAATATCATTGTTAAATTATGCTATATGAATATCAAGAGTCAGCTATCAAATAGAGATACATATTTAGTGTTCATTAAAATGTTTAATTATATTTCTGTAAAACTATTTGATTATCTGACAATGATAGATTTGATTATTTTATTATAATGAGCTTATTATTTTGTTGAAAAATATATAATTTATGAGTTAATAGTCAAATTAGTCTCTCAAAAATGGTTTGTTTTTTAAATTTATCCTTGAAAAATTTTATCAATCAAATTGGTCTTTCAAAGATTATAGATTAATTATTTTTGTCAATTAGTCACTTATTAATAATTTTCGTAAACGATTAATGATATGGAACGTTAACTTATATCATATATGACACTTAATATATTTAATTAGATGCTAAATAAATATACAAAGCCTTGTCCCACTAGGTGGGGTCGGCTACATGAATCAAACAACGTCATTGTGCTCTGTCATGTATCATGTCTACAGAGAGACCGTTTACATGTAGATCTCGTTTGACCACCTCATGGATGGTCTTCTTAGGTCTTCCTTTGCCTTTCACCCCTTGTCCATCTTCCATCTCATCCACACTCTTGACTGGGTGTTTTATCAGTCTTCTTCTCACATGTCCAAACCACTTGAGACGCGATTCAACCATCTTTTCCACAATAGGTGCTACTCCAACTATCTCCCTTATATCTTCGTTCCTTATTTTATCCAATCGCGTATGACCACTCATCCATCTCAACATCTTCATCTCTGACACACTCAGCTTATGTATGTTCGTGCTCTCCTTTGGCCACCCAACACTCCGTACCATAAAGCATAGCCGGTCTTATAGCGGTGCGATAGAATTTACCTTTAAGTTTTAAAGACACTTTTTTGTCGCATATAAAACCAGATGCACTCCGCCATTTTGACCAACCTGCTTGGATCCTATGATTTACATCCTATTCAATCTCTCTATTATCCTGTATGATGCACCCAAGATACTTAAAACTTTTAACTTTTCGTATGATGTTTTCTCCAATCTTCACCTCTATATCAGGGTTTTCCCATCTCAAACTGAACTTACATTCCATATATTCCATCTTGCTACGACTTATGCGCAGACCATACACTTCTAGAACTTCTCTCCATAAGTCCAACTTCTTATTTAGGTCTTCCTTTGACTCTCCTATAAGGACGATATCATCGGCAAAAAGCATGCACCATGGCACAGGCTCTTGGATGTGCTCTGTGAGTACTTCCAAGACTAATATGAAAAGGTATGGACTTAAGGATGATCCCTGGTGTAATCCTATACCAATAGAAAATTCCTCTGTCACACCACCTTGAGTCTTCACACTAGTTGTGGCACATCATACATGCCTTTAATTGCACGAATATATGCGATCCTTACTCTCCTCTTTTCTAAAACCTTCCATAAGACCTCCCTTGGCACTCTATCATACGCTTTTTTTCAAATCAATAAACACCATATGTAGATCCCTTTTATTACTACGATACCTCTCCATCATCCTTCTTAATAGGTATATCGCTTCAGTGGTAGATCTGCCTGGCATAAATCTAAATTGGTTCTCTGTTATTTGTGTCTCTTTTCTTAACCTCCGTTCTATCACCCTTTCCCATAACTTCATGGTATGACTCATGAGCTTGATTCCTCTATAATTTCCACAACTTTGCATATCCCCCTTATTCTTGTAGATAGGTACCAAGGTGCTCTTTCTCCACTCGTCGGACATCTTCTTTGACCTTAAAATCTCATTAAAAAGCTTGGTTAACCAGTTGATGCCTTTTTCTCCAAGGCCCTTCCAAACCTCAATCGGGATATTATCAGATCCTACTGACCTGCTATTTTTCATCTGCTTTAGAGCCTTTTTTACCTCGAAGTCTTGAATCATTCGATAGTAGTCAAAGTTTTGATCTTTTTCCCTTGTGCATAACCGACCAAGGCTCGGAAGAGTCTTCTGTCCCTCATTAAATAACTCGTAGAAGTAGCTCTTCCACCTTTCATTAATCTTCTCCTCTTGAGCCAGCACCTCACCATTCTTATCCTTTATGCACTTAACTTGATCCAAATTTCTCCTTCTTCTTTCACGGCTCTTTGCGATTCCATATATACCTTTTTCTCCTTCTTTCGTGCCCAAATACTGGTAGAGACTCTCATATGCTCTTGTTCTTGCTTCACCTATAGCCACTTTTGTCTCTTTCTTAACCACCTTATATTTTTCTCAACTATCTGCATTGCGGCATAAAGACCACTCTTTAAAGCACTCCCTTTTTATCTTTATATTTTCTTATACACTCGCATTCTACCATCAAGACTCCTTATCTCTTGGTCCTATTCCTTTAGATTCACCAATGCTTTCTTTTGTTGTTCTTCTAATAACTTCTGCCATCTCCCTCCACATCTCTTCCGCGCTTCCATTCCCATCCCACTTTGCCTCTTCTCCTACCCATCTTAGGAAGTTTCTTTGTTCTCCACCTTTCATCCGCCACCACCTCGTCCTTGAGTTATTCGTATGATGTCTTTTCCTCAACTTTTGCTCAACGCGAAACTCCATGATGAGCACTCTATGTTGTGTTGTCAAACTCTCTCTCGAGATAATTTTACAATTAATGCAAAATTTTCGATCGACTCTCCTCAACAAGAAGAAGTCGATTTGAGAGCTTGTCATGCCACTCTTATAGGTTATAAGATGTTCGTCTCTCTTTTTAAAACATGTATGTGCGATGAGAAGATCAAAGGTTGAGGAAAAGTCCAAAATAGTTTTATCCTCGACATTGATCACCCCGAAACCATGACCTCCGTGAATACTCCCATACCCAGTCACTTCTCTCCCAACATGGCAATTTAAATCTCCTCCTAAGAAAATCTTATCTCTCGAAGGTATGTCTTGAACCAAACTCTCTAGATTTTCCCAAAACCTTATCTTGTGTTGTTCGTCTAAACCCATTTGCGGTTCATAGGCGCTAATCACATGGAAAGCACCTCCCTCCACCACAAGTTTGATAGAGATGATCCGATCTCCCACCCTCTTGACATCCACTACGTCCTTCTTTCACTGCTTATCCACAATAATTATCCTATTCTTCACCTTTCCTGTATACCAAAATTTGAAACTAGAAGTATCCAACTCCCTAGTCTTTGTACCAACCCATTTTGTTTCTTGTAGGCACATAATGTTAATCTTCCTCCTTGTCATGATGTCCACCACTTCCATGGACTTTTCTGTTAGAGTGCCTATGTTCCATGTCTCAAATCTCAACCTATACTAAATAAATATATTTATAAAAATTTATCAATTTAGTATTATTAGGTTATATTAGAATTAAAATTTATATAATTATAAAAATAGAATAAATTGATAGATTTTTATAAATATATTTATTCAACGTACAATTAAACATATTATGTATCATATATAAACATACATAGATACATAACTAATTTGATGGTTTATTTTTTGTTATGAAATATTCTTCATAAATTATTGTGCCTAATGTGTATAAAGTCCTGCAAAATAGACTCTTATATTAAATCAATCTAATTTTTAAACATGTTAAATTATTATTATTCCATCATATATTATTATTTAGATGGCTTTTTATGTGGGGGTCTGTTTCAAATTTTAGACTAATTATAGATTCAAAACCTATAGTTTCTCCCATACAAAATCAAGGGCAAATTACATTCGTTTTTCATAATAAGAAAAAAAAATCAACCAGATTAGATATATACTAAAGTCTAAAATCAATTAATAATATAAAATATATATTAAAATATAAAATATAAATTAAAAATAAATTAAATTACATATATTTATATATAATTATATAATAATTATTTTTAATGTGTAAATAATTTTTTTTTTTTTAAAAAACATA
>NC_029789.2:12188146-12190355 GCF_000816755.2 Arachis ipaensis | reverse complement strand
TTATGACAAGAAGAGAGAAGATCAATATTAAAAAAAAAAACAGGATTATTGTTACATATTTAAGTATTTTTTCATTAAAGTTTTTACAAGTAGGTCTAATATCAACAAAAATTGCTCTCATTAAAAGAGTGTCATTACATACATACATACATACATATATACATACATTCTCCTCTTCTTCTTTCAAATTCACGCATACCTCTCCTCCTCCTCTTTCTCTTCTCTTCGGTTATCGTCATCACCAATAACACTAACATTTTGTTAATGAATTGTTTTTTCAATCGAATTAAATGGAATACAATTACTAAATTGAATTGAATTGAATTGAATTGAATGGACGCAGGTGTTCTGAATTGAATTGAATTGATAATCTCTAAATTATAGATACAGATGTTTTGAATTTGATTTATATAATGATAATGTTCCGTTCATTTAGTATTATACAATTGTTTCACCTTAATAACGTGTTCGGTTCATTATGCAGAAAGCTGTTTTGAATTTGATTTTATATACTGGATAATGTTTCGTTCATTTAGTACTATACAATTGTTTCACCTTAATAACATGTTCGGTTTATTATGAATTGAATTGAATTGAATTGACGTAGGTATTCTGAATTGAATTGAATTGATAATCTCTAAATTATAGATACATGTGTTTTTAATTTGATTTTATATAATGGATAATGTTCTGTTCATTTAGTACTATACAATTGTTTCACCTTAATAACGTGTTCGGTTAATTATGTAGAAAACTGTTTTGAATTTGATTTTATATAATGGATAATGTTCCGTTCATTTAGTACTATACAATTGTTTCACCTTAATAACATGTTCGGTTCATTACGAATTGAATTGAATTGTTTTGAATTGAATGGACGCAGGTGTTCTGAATTGAATTGAATTGAATTGATAATTTTTAAGAGGAGGAGAAAAAAGAAAAGGAGAAGAAGAAGGAAAGAAGAAAAACCTACGGTGTGCAAATTTAGAAGAAGAAGAAAGAGGAGGAGAAAAAGAAGGGAATGAGAAGAACCTGCGCGAATTTGGAAGAAGAAGAAGAAGAAATACGAGGAGAAGGAGAAAGAAACGGAGAAGGAGCGCGTGATTTAAAAAGTTGTTACAACAACTTGGACACACTTGGATAAGAATTTTGCTTGGATGTAGAGTTTTATTCTAAAAAAAATTCAAGCCAACAAATTAAGTAATTTAAACAATTTCAATATAATTTTTTGAGAAAATACCATTTCCCTCCCCTGTGAGATATTAAAATGACACTTTCCTCTCCTCTATTTATAAAATCATTAAAATGTATATTCTCCTCCCTTATAACTTTTAAAAAACTTCATTTTTAATCCGTTTTAAATTTTTTGTGCTAATTAATGTTAACTTTATCCATTTTTCAAAAAAAAATAAATTATTTTTTATAAAAATATCCTTTAACAAAAATTTTATTTTTTATGAAGGATATCTTAGAAAAAAATAATCTAATTATTAATTTTAAAAAAATATTTTGGTAAAAATATAATTTAATTAATAAAAAATAATTTATTAAAGAGTATTTTGTTAAGCAAAATTTAATGACAAAACAATAAAATTTTTGCTAAAGGGTATTTTTGTAAAAAATAATTTATTTTTTCTTGAAAATAGATAAAGTTAACATTAGTTAATACAAAAAGTTTAAAATAGATTAAAATGAGATTTTTTAAAAGTTATAAGGGAGGAAAGTATACATTTTATAAATAAAGGAGAGGGAAATGTCACTTTAGCATCTTGTAGGGGAGGGGAGTGGAATTTTCTCTAATTTTTTTTTTGTAGTGACGACTTCAATTAAAAAAATTTTAATTTTTATAAATTAAAAAAAATTTCTTTTTATTTTCAATTTTCATTCAAGATAATTAATTTAAATTGTTTGTCCAAAATCAATTAAATTATTCATGAAATTATCCAAATTAAATGAAAATAGATATCAAAAGTCAATAATTCAATGTCACTTTCGATAAACACAAAAGAGTGAGTCATAATAAAATTCACAAAATTCCTCTAATAATATTATCGTGATTTTAACTAAAATTAATATAAACTGCATTCATTATATTGATGTGGACAATATACTAAAATTTTGTATACATAATCATTAATTCATTATACAACAATTTCTCATCATTCAATGATCAATAGATTGATAAAAATCTAACTTTATAATAAGGTGA
>NC_029789.2:12185609-12187703 GCF_000816755.2 Arachis ipaensis | reverse complement strand
CTTATCAAATTGTATCTAAATTACTAAAAAAAATAAATAAATAATATTTAATAAATTTTATATAATTTATTTTTTATTTTAAATATTTTTTTTTTTTTTAAAATAATTTAAATAATTTAAACACCATAACAAAGGTACCATAGAACTCACCTTATAACAAACATAAACTTAAATTACTCTAACAATAAATAGATCAATACTGGCGGCCTGCCCAATAATATATCATCAAGTTTTGATGCTCATTACTTAAATGGTTTTGTAAATACAAGAAAATTAATTAGAGGATCATATATAAATAAAAGAAGCTCTTAATCTGTAATTAATGTAAAATGTTGGTTCTTGAGTTTGAGTTTGACCAGTGAGGTGCAGGGGTGGGTGGCCATGTTTAACTAACTTTACCGTACAACAGAACTGCGATGAGATATGATCCCAACACCGAAGATAAAGTGATGAGTGAAGAATGATGAAGTTGATGACCCGCTATTCTCTCTGTGTTTCTCTCTTGATCTTCATCCCCACACTCACACACTCTGCGAATTCAAGCACCAACTATTTGACCACTCAACAACTCTGGTTCTCTCAAACCCTCGATCATTACTCTCCCTATGTCAGTACTTTCAATTTCCAGATCCTTCATCTTATAATTCTTTGCGCCAATTCATCTGCATCACGCTTTTTCATAATTACGCTAATCGCAGTCGCAGGATCGGAGCCAATTCCAGCAAAGATACTATGAGTTCCTTGACTTTTTCCGTAGTCCAGATGGACCCATTTTTATGGTAATCTGTGGTGAATATACATGCAAGGGGATCAAAAACGACTATATTGCTGTACGTTTCAATCTTTCCGCTTAAATATGCATTGTTGTTGGTGAATTGAGATTATAAGTTTTGGCTTTGCCTTGTAACACACTATAGGTTTTGGCAAAGAAGTTTGGAGCAGCTGTGGTTTCCCTTGAGCATCGCTATTATGGAAAGAGTTCTCCGTTTAAACAGCTCACAACACAAAATTTGAGATATCTTTCATCTAAGCAAGCACTCTTTGATTTGGCTGTTTTTCGCCAGAGTTATCAGGCAAGTTAGATTTTTTCTAACTTCCTGTTTGATGACATGTCAGAAATTAACCAGTAATTCAGTAAAGTAGTGCCTTTAGGGACTAGTTGGGAATTAGTCAATTAAAATCAAATTGTAGAATGCACAAGCTCGCAGATATCGGTGAGAAAGGAGTTCATTGATTGTTAGTAAGCTCAAGATTGACCTTATCATTAATAATCAATGACAATGCCCAGAAAATGGGAATATTTTATGTCAATTTGAGTGAATTTTATCATACTATCCTTCAGGTTTCATGATGCCTTAAAGAGTCTGCAGTGTGGATTAGCTTATTGCTCATCATTTTAATTGCCTATTGTACTTCTTGTAGGAATCTTTAAATGCAAAGCTTAATAGAACAAAAGAAGAAAATCCATGGTTTGTTTTTGGTGTCTCATATCCTGGAGCACTGAGTGCATGGTTTCGTCTTAAGTTTCCACATTTAACATGTGGAAGTCTTGCAAGCTCTGCAGTTGTTCTTGCTGTTTATAACTTCACAGAGTTTGATCAGCAGGTGAAGATAGTGATTTTTCCTTTATGTTCATACTCTCACCATATCTCTTTTTTACAGATTTTCAGAAGATTCCATACATTGTACAGTGTTCCCTTTGGTTTAGTTTCATTCAAGTGTTGAGTTCTGTCTTAAACATGCAGGTTGGTGAGTCGGCAGGTCCTGAATGTAAAGCAGCATTACAAGAAACCACTAAACTCATCGATCAAAAACTAGTAACTAATGGAAAGGCATTAAAGGCATCTTTCGATGCAACTGATGTATGCTTTATTACTCTATAAATCATATTATTATTTACCCACACGCATGAGCTACATAGCCCAATAGATTTTTATGGTATGATTTGCATGATGCCTGTTGATCTTTGCCTTGCTATGCAGCTCAGAATTGATGGTGATTTCCTGTACTTTTTGGCAGATGCTGCTGCTACAGCGGTAATTGATATGATATCTGCTGTTTCATTTCTTCAAGTCAGTGAAATATCTTGTATTC
>NC_029789.2:12177951-12184189 GCF_000816755.2 Arachis ipaensis | reverse complement strand
TATGGAAATCCAGATAAAGTATGCAAGCCTCTTGTTGAGGCAAAAAAGGCTGGGGATGATTTGGTGGTATGCTTTTCAAGCTAGCTTCTTAGTTCCGTATTCTTAATTTAATGAATTATACACTCATGTGTCAATGTCTCTGGTCCTCTTCCTGGTAGGGATGGTTACCTCTTTGGTAATCTGATTTCACATATATTATCATTTTACAGGATGCTTATGCCAAATATGTAAAAGAGTATTACCTTGGAGACTATGGTGCTAGCGTACAATCTTACAACCAGAATTACTTGAAAAACACTACTGCTAGTGAAGACAGTTCTGATAGACTGTGGTGGTTTCAAGTTTGCACCGAAGTAGCATACTTTCAAGTGGCTCCCTCTAATGATAGTGTGCGCTCCTCAAAAGTTGATACAAGGCAATCTCCTTTTCTCCATTGTTAACTTTGTATACTTCTTTGTTTGTTGACAGGATTCCTTTCCTCATTTTTTGCATATCACACAATGGCTTTCATTTTTCCAGTTTTGTGTATACTTTGTGATCATGATCTCATAAATTGTAAAAAGTAATTTCTTAGATATTGCAGGTACCATTTGGACCTCTGCAAAAATGTATTTGGAGAAGGCATCTTTCCTGATGTTGATTCAACTAATATATACTATGGAGGCACCAAAATTGCTGGTCAGAAACTTCCCTTGCCTAAATGTGTCATTCGGTGCAAAGCTTTGTTTTATCGTTTTGTGTTAAGTGAACATTCATAAGCTATCTTTATCAGGCCTTAATTATTGTTGTTGTGAACTTAGAAGAACCTAATGAAATGGGAGTCTTTATTGTGTTTGCATATTTTAGTTTGAATTAGCCAATAAAGTAATCTATTAGAACTTTTTTATTAGCATATTTTACATGTCTTTATGGTTTTAGTCTGAATATCATGTTATATTGTCATGATGAATTTGACTTCTTTTATCTACCCTAATGTAACGTACATGGACAGGTTCAAAGATAGTTTTTACAAATGGTTCCCAGGATCCTTGGCGCCATGCATCAAAACAAGCGTCATCCCCTGACAGTGAGTTGGAATGAACTATTTTCAATTTTGAATAATTCCCTTCTTTATTAATGATATTACTCTGGCACAATGTCAAAATTGCATTTCTTTCAAATCCAACAATTACTATTATCAAATTGCGGTTGAACTTTTCAGTGCCTTCCTATACAATCACGTGTTCTAATTGCGGCCATGGAACTGACATGCGTGGATGTCCTCAATCTCCTTTTAACATTGAAGGTATATATCGCTTCTACACCGCCAATCTTAAACCTACAGTATTTCATTGCAGGATCCCAACAAATAGATTTAGCACTGCAAAATAGAAAAAAATGACAATAACATGATAATTTCTTGTAGAAAGCAAACTCAAATTAGTTGCCAACATCACCTTTTTTGGTTTACTTTTTACGATACATGATTATGCTCCTGCATTTTGATAACGAAATTTCATTCTAGGTAATGAGAAGAACTGCACCTCCCCTGATGCAGTCCACAAAGTCCGGCAAAAGATTGTGGAGCACATAGACCTGTGGCTTTCTGAGTGCCAGGACACGAGCAGGAGCTGTATATAATTATTCTTAGCATGCAATAAGATGATGTAGGACAACAAAAATTCTGTGAAGTAATGAATTGTGAATCACGATTGTGAATTATTTGTTATTTATTTCTCGTTCACTCTTAATAGCTTTGGAAATTAGAAGTGAGATTTTTGCCTGCTATTTTAATAACATCATGTTATGTTCGATGCTTATGACAAGGTGAGGAATTTAGTATCAGCTCACTACAACGTGTTTTGACAACCTTCATGACCATGAGAGCTAACTTCCATAAAACACCATGATTTTTAAGTGACTACATAGGTAAGTTCATATCATTTTTATTCAGTTTAGAGATAGATTATTGATTATCTAATATTGAACTATATTGAATAACGAATAATCACTGTTTATATAACTCCATTTATCATAGACATAGAGAATCAGTTAGGCTTGAGGAGGATTCCCGCCCTCAAACAAGACATTGTTAGCATACCTTTGCAACTTCAAAAGTCCTGTCAATGCCGTAATTACAGTCGTTTTGTCAGCATTCAGCAGTAAGAATGGTGCAAAGCAAAATCGAGTTTGTGAAGAGTCCAAGTTAGTGAGTTACGTACCATTTTTCCGAAAAAAAAGCTCCTTGCAGTGTTGCCACTTGCCACCATGACTCACCATTTGAGCCGGGCAACGAACTAGACCCTGCTGGTGCTTACTATTAGAACTCTGATGTATATGCAGTTTTCATTCTATTTTTTCTTGCCAATACCAAACTCATCCTGTAACATTTGGCTCAGTTAAAACTTAAAAGCACAATCACACGTGATATTTCTCACTGTAATTTTACTAGAAATTCTTTGCAAACTTCTCAGCCTGTTAAGAATCTGTGGCCAATCTGTTAAATACCTTGAAGACTGTTGTACGAATATTGAAATGAATGGAACAAAAGATTTAAGAATTTGATGTCATGTGAATAAATGGTCAAATCATTCGAATTCCCAAAGAATAGAGATTGGTTGTTTGTTATTATTATTTTTTTTTTTTTGGGGCCAATGAAATGTGCGTCATTAACCTGTCACATGCATATGGGGCCAGGCCAAGCTATCAACATGAGTTTATTGCGCCTTTTTTGGTGGGTTTGGGGAGAAGAGAAAGAGAGGGAAGGGGAGAAAGAATGAAAGAAGCCGAAACAAACAAACAAACATCAAGATATTCCTTGACAGTTGCATGTGATGTAATAGTGCTGCTAGTGCTGTACTATTATTGGACACGATTAAAATGTTCACTTTCACTGGTATTCAGGGTTACGGTTCAAATTATACTTCCCTTTTCACTTTAGCCACGAAACTTACATTCCAATTCCATCATGTCCCAGGCATTGAGATCATTCCATGTTCAAATTGTTCGTGGGTAGCTGGAGTGAAAAGAATACGTAAAGTGGTTCCATCTTCACGAATGGTTTATCTAACTGGAAATTGACTTTAAGAATACTTCCATTTAAGCTTAATTTTCTTAACCAGAATTCTTGACACAACTCGAACAAAAATAAACAAGACGTTGTCATTCGTATCTGTTTAGAAGACGTAATTTTTGTCATACATTTCCCATGAAAATTTTCATGCGAACACATTATTTTAAACAAACATTTAAATGAAAAATGTTTATATGAACTTTTTAATTAACCATTGAGATACGTTACATCACGAGTAAAACAAAACGAACTACAGCATATGGATTACAGCAAGATTCTAATCGATTAATTTAAGCGTATACTTATTGGAGAAGGAAAAGAGATAAGTTTGACCAAGAAACATTGATTAAAGCAGGTAAAGTAACCGAGAGTCACACAACGTGATGCTATCTGACACGTAAAGCAATAGAAATTTATATGTATAAACTTCGTGCAAAACGTCAAAGTTAGAGAAGATCACATTATATTACAGAATTCTAATATGTACAATTTAATACCCAGCTGTACAATTGTCAATTTGCCATAGCTCCTTGCCACGTCATGACGATGACAGCTGAACCAAATATTTTTGGAGAAATTCCCATTTACTCCATGGAAGAAATTTCGTACAAACCTAAGCTGCCATTCCTTGTGAAGCTTCATAAACCATGATTGAGAAACCTTTTAACACAACTGAGAGAGAAATTAAGATTAACCAATAGTCCATAGAAATTGCAATGCACAAGGATAAAAGATGACTAATGCACGTGTTCTGCAAATTAATCAGTATGTTTTTCCAATAAATGCTGGTCCCTTGATGCTTGCCCAGCAATTTTAAATAGTCACTTTAGCTTAGAAGTCTCTAAATCGATCCAAAAAAGCCTGAAAATGTGTCATATACACACAAACACACCATTTGGTCCAGACATGTCAGGCATACATTCATTCAGTGCTGATGTGGGGAACCAACTTTCAACTTTGTCTGCATGATCGGCAGCCAAGTGGTTTATGTTTGCTTCTCCCCAAAAGATAAGTCACATGACTGGCACGTAAACAGTCACATAACAGTGGCTTCTAGGGAGTAAATGGGGCACCTTTTGATCATACACAAGTCAAATGGGTAACCACATCTGCTCACCAGTTACCACCTCATCACTTATAGCCCATGCGGACCCAATTTCAAAATTTTAAGAACCCAATCGGAAGCTCTTAAACAGTAACCAGAGACTACCATTAAAAAAAAGGTAAAACTATCAATCAATGCATTTATAAGTATACAACAGTCTCACGCTGGTGCAGTCACATGCTTCTATTTTCAGACTTTTTAAGATAAGGGATATATAATTAGATATTTTTGTAATATTTTTTTACATGAGAAGTACATTGAAGTTAAATAAAAAATTAAATCTAACAAAATAAATCTAAGTTGGTAGCAACTAGCTTCGATTCTTGCGTGTTTGCGATTTAGTATTTACACAAGTCAGACAGATAAAAAAAGATGTGTACCATGATTATGACTGGAAGAGAGTTATGGTTGCAATATAACCATTCTTCATCACCTGCTTAACATCATAATGGTATAGATTAGCAGTCTCCTTTTAGCATCATATAGGACTAAATTATTAAACAAGCAGCGGACTGTAATTGCAAAGAATGCCATACCTCAAAGGCAATATTTTGATAACCATATACAAGAGTAGAACCAAAAGGGTTACTTGCAGAACCTTGAGTTTGGATCGCAGCTCGCCCGCAATCCCCAAGTATTTCCTAACAGAATCAATTGAAAGCTATTAATATACACCAAAACTTTTGTTAACCAATATAAAAAACCACATCAAAGCTTGTCAGTTTACACAATTATTTGTTCTTTCGAAATCAAACTGTATTATTCATCTTCCATAAAAGAACATCGATATATGGGTATCCATTCAACTTGGGAGGGATAGAATATCACCTTTACGTGTTCCCACTTTGTACTAGGTGTAATAGCTCTCTGCTTGCTGTTATTTACTTCCTGAAAAGATTCTCCGGCAGCTGACAAGGAAAATAATAATTTATACTCTTGTTTTGCAACAAAAATTCACCCATAGCAGCTAATGAAGGCCAATTTAGATACAGCATTGTAAATACAGGATTGCTTACAATCTGAGCCATGGATAACGAAGTTACACTTGATGTATGAATTGAAATCGGCATGACCCGGGTAATTAGTATGTAACACAAACTTCTTTATTTTATGAGTCTGAAAAAACAACAGACTTCTAGTGAGTTCAATTGTCATTTCTGTCCGTGTATAAGAACAAAAGGATGTGTCATTATGCAAACAACAAACCTGCCCATCAAATAAGATGTCCAGACCACGAGTAAAGTAATTATAAAAGTAATCACCACAAAGAGTTGTTCGAGGCCGAAGATCTGAGGCAGAATGAATAACCATAGGATCTACCTGCAGGGCGAGAGTCAGGATCAATAAAAGATACTCATCCCGAGCAGTTTAGTTCTAAAAGGATAGTTAACAGTAAATCTAGATTTCTACTCCATAAAATAAATGACTAAGTATCTAGTGGACATCAGTGCTCCGTCCATGAAGCTCTGTAATTTACATTGGAACTACGAGGAGAAATAATTAGCTTCATATTCCTATAGATGATAACTCCATTTTGGACAACCCCACATTCCCACCTGGCCATGTGTTTTGAGCTTAACCATGAACTTTCTCACCCGACTTCTTTGCACTCTCTTTACACCTTAACCAAACCAAATTACCAAACATATGCGCAGCCTTAAACATGCAGCAATAGGTTGCCAAGCTCCGTATATGATCCATTAAATTAAAGGCAGAACATGTTTTGAATTTACACTTGAAAATGATGGTGCAGGGCGGAGGAATCTGGTAGAATTAATAAGGAAGTTATCTTGTCTTGGTCCTTATAAAATTTTCATTTTGGTTTTAGATCCGGTAAAATATGAAAATTATCTATTTTGGTTTTCATGGTTAATCGGTTTGCTTTGTTGAGTGTTGATGTGATGTGACAAGTAAACTCTATTTTTTATGCTTTATTATCTTAAAATATGGCATAAAATAATAAATCAATTGCTCTAATAATTTTGTTATATGCATTTAAAATATATTCATGAATAAAATATGTAAAACATATTCATTTGAAAGAATTTACTTAATATGTTATGATTTTAAATTTTTAATAT
>NC_029789.2:12161921-12177634 GCF_000816755.2 Arachis ipaensis | reverse complement strand
AAAAATTAAGGGGAAAAAACAAAAAGTAAAAAAGAGAAGAAACAACCAAGCAAATGTTACTATAAATATTAAAGTATTCTGTTATATGTTAATTAGCTGTAAAATTAAAAAGGGGGAGGGGGAGAAAAAAGAGAAGGAACAACAAATCAAATAAAAAACAAATAATACAAGTGCATGAGAGGAGATTTGAAACATGGTTCATGGACTTACAAGTGCTCTTTACTAACAAGCAAACCATAAATACACCTCTGAATACATGAACTGTAAATAAACATAAATTCAAATCTTCATGGCACACAACCAATAAAGATGCAGGGTTTATCAAAATTTTTAGATATTCTATATATTGATAGAATGCCACAAAAAGACCTACAAAATCATCACATTTCATATACAAAATAGTAATCCAAGGAACCTGCTTTTGATGAATGCCACAGGGACGACCTAGCTCAGTCCACACATCCTGAAGAAACAGGAAGTACAACATGAACTTTGCTTCAGACGAATAATACAAATTGAGGGGAAAATGACCACTGAAAAACATGCAATCTCAGAAAGTAATCCAATAAAAGCTTAGCTCAAATGGACCTATTGTACGTAATATACATCCTACCTGAGGACACGCACCAAAAGGAATGTGTTGCGTGCCAACAGTGAAGTGCAATTCTTCCCCCAGCTATACAAAACAAAAAAAACAAAAACAAAAAAACTGAATTATATGCCATTATAGTCAATTTACCAAAATAGCCAGAAAGTTTGTCTATAACAATGCCATCTGAGAGAATCATCCTATAAACAGATAGAGGACTCAGAACCGAACCTTAACATGAACTTCTTCCATATAAATGCTGCCAGCAGGTAAAGGAGGAGCAGAAGCCTTATCCATCAAGGATCCCACACCAACTTTCTTACCAGAGGAACTATCATATATGGACACACGGCAAGTTACTGGTGTAGTGCCATCAGGAAACTCCAATGGCAATTCAACTTTCATAATGAAAAGGGGCAGAGTTAACAAATTCGAATAATAATATATAGTTCTATGTTTCAATTTCACGATGATGTAATAAATACCTCCCCCATCATGACAGCAATCTGTATACTGACTTGGAATAGGAAATGCAAACGACAGCCCCTAAAACCAAACCAAGGAATTTATAGTCTAAATAAAATTGTCAAACTGTAGGACAAATTTAAACACAAATAATTAAGCATTTGACATCTCAACCACATACCGGGTAGAATAGAGTGTATATGCCTCTTTCCTTATCGAAAATTCCAGGATATGTGGGCCCAAACAGGGCATATACAGCAACGAACGTGGCCAAAGTCGACGGTCCACTAAAAATTGGGAAGACGATCAATAACACAAGACATTATTTCACAGGAAGTAGATGCTAAAATTAGAGGCCCACAAACTCACCCAATCAACGAAGTCGAGTACCGCATTTGAAGACGCTTTACATCATATATTTCAATAAGGCGCAATCTCTAAAACAATAATGGAAAATCAGGTCATTATAAATTAGGTGGAGACTATAGCCTCAACACAACAACTTTAACCGATTGAAAGCGTAAGGGTTACATACATCAGAAGCTACTAATATTCTGTAGGAATTCTTTGCACACTTTTTCAATTTGAATTTTGAACTATATTTCCAACTAAGTTAGAATGTTTTGATCTTGATCATGAGACACCCATAAAACAAACCAAACAATCAAATAAGTTGTAACCTTCTAACCTTGCACTACTAGCTAGTCCAGCACTCAACGTGTCAAATAAATATATAATGAACGAATATCTCCAAGACTTCAACTGAGCCACATCATCTAATATTATGAGTTACAAATAAGCCTCGCTGGGTAATTAGTTTGCGGAAACAATACCTGAGACCAGGGATCAAAACGAAGGTGAAAACCATGGTCTGGAAAGCTTATAACAATATCCAACTTAAGTGGTTCCTGTAATTGCATAAGAGCGAATATAGATAAGTTTGATACAAAATAGAACAGAGACACCTCGCAGAGGTGAAAGGTGAAGCCATAGCATTATAGCCTGCCAAAAGCATTCTGCCAGTTCAACAGAATCAAGGAAACCCACTATCTCCACGAGATTAAACTTCGTTATACAACACAGTCAACAATAACTTTAAGTCATGAACACATGAAACGAACCTCGTCATAATACTTAACATGAACCACATCATAAATGTTCGGCTGATTCTCTATCTGAGCAAATGCTTCACTTATCGGCATCCCTGAACACCACCAATAAATGGGGATAACCTAAATTAGCAAAATCCCAATAATATCGACTCCTCAACAGTGCCGGAAAAAACAAACAAGCTGACTATCGTAAGTGATAATAACCAAAAACCTAATCGATCAAAGTCAAAATTAAATCACTGCGCCTTCAACACAAGTCCACCTAATCAATCAACTGAAGATCCACCACTGCTATAATGCAATAAGGAAACCGAATGGATCAATTGAAGTGAAAATCAGAAAATCCATTGGATCCTTCTTCAATACGAATTCCCAATTCAAAGCATGAACACGAATTTTTTATTGTTTCATTTTAAAACGGAATGGAATTAGGGGAATACCAAGAGAGAAGGGTCCGATTCCGAGACCGGGTCGGAGATCGAGAACGATGGCTCCCATGGCAGTGCCCTCGCAGCGCCGTCTGGGTCTCTGCAACATATTGGGTATTTGGATTTCGGAGGGGTATTTTGGGAAAATAATTCCGTTACTTTCGGGATCGAAGGCCTAAGGATAACACGGCGAGACGCGGCTTCAAATTGAATTGAATGTATAAATATGATATGATGGAAATGGGGAATGGGTTTCTTCTTTCTATTTCTTTCCCTTGTTCCCCTAAACAACTAAGATACGTATAACTTGTATAAGATACTTCAAATTTCTATTGAAAATTTGTATACATATTACGAATTTGAATAATTCTATTGTGATAAGAAGCTGAGTTGGATGTCCATTAATATATGGGCGGCTCAGTTTTTTAACGAAGGAAATTTTTGTTCTTCAATGAGAAAGTATAGGGAGTCAATGACCTAAGCGTATAATGTGCACAATGAAGGTTTAGAAAGTATTAGAGATATGATTATTAATGTTACATTATCTTGTCAATTTATACTTTTGGGATGAGTGGTTTTAGGACATGGTATTAGAATGAAAGTCAAGAGTTTGAGTCTTTTTGGTGAACCCAAAATTAGCTTTTTATAACATGAGATATTTATTATCCCTGTACACATTGTACGCTTAGGCTATTGGCTCCCTAGCACTACTCTTCTTCAATAAATAAAGTGTGGAAAAATAATGTTCCATATATGTATAAATAGGCTTAAGCCTTTGATGACATACATCAATAACAACAATGTTCTCTCTTTTACTATTCTTTTTCTTATATACTTTATTTTAATATTATTCAATACATAATTATATCTATTATATTGATATAATAATTTTAGTGAACATTTCTACTAGAGTTATCTAATTATATTTTTTATTTTATATTTGTTACCTCTTTTTTATTTATTTATTTAGTTATTTTATAACACGTTATCAGCACAAAGCTCTAACGAAGTTTTAGGAAGACTTCAGGTAACAAATTTTCATTATGTCAAAATTCTTTCATCTTGAATATAATGCTCTTGATATATCTGAAAATAATTATTTATCATGGATACTAGATGTTAAAATCCATCTTGATTCAATGGATCTTGAAGATACCATTAAGGCTAAAAATAATGCATCTCAGAAGGATAAAGCCAAGGCCATGATTTTCCTTCATCGTCATCTTGACAAATGAATATCCCACATTAAAAGATCCTGCAGATCTGTGGAAAGACCTTGAAGAAAGGTACAATCATGTGATACTTCCTCAAACCCGATATCTTAGAGAAAACTTTCTCAACCTTCCATGTCTCGAATGTGCTCCTGCAGTAGCAATCGAGAAAAAGGATTTTAAAATATTCTAAGCTAATTTCTTACTTTCTTGTTGCTGAACGCAACAATGAGTTGCTCTTAAGAAATCATGAAGCGCGCCCAGTTGGCGCCGCCCCATTTCCTGAAGTAAATGCGGCAACTTATAACTCCAGAAGAGGTAAATGGCAAGATTTTGATAACAAGAAAAGTTATGGAAGGAAAAGAAATTATGTTCATAAGAAAGGATCTCACCAGAAGTGGGATAAAGAAAGAAACAATGGGCAAAGTAAATCAATTGAGGATAAATGCTTCTGTTGTGGTGGAAATGGCCATTGGTCACGTACCTGTCGTACCCCAAGGCACCTAGTTGATCTTTATCAAGTATCCTTGAAAAAGTATTACAAAGGAAATGAAACAAATTTTGTTTCAAATTATGAAAATTCCACCATTCATTATGATGTATCTAATTTATTTGAGGATCCTGAAGGAAATATTGGCTATTTGATCAATGATGGAATAGTTTGATATATGTATGTGTTTGTTAAGTATTCATGTGAATAATTTTACTGTGCATGTACTTTTACTCATTTTATTATTATTATTATTTGTTTTTGAAGAAAAATGGCAAGGACATATTCTGAAGATATTTGCCTTACGGATAGTGCAAGTTCGCACACTATTCTTAAAAGTACTATATTTTTTACCCATCTTGTGCCAAAAGAGGAATATGTTAATACTATTATTGGCTCAGACAATGTGATAGAAGGCTCCGGAAGAGCTATAATTTTGTTTCCTGGAGGAACAAAATTTATAATAAATAATGCACTATTATCTACCAAGTCCCTGAGGAACTTGTTGAGTTTCAAAGATATTCGCCGAAATGGATATCATATTGAGACTATGAATGAGGAAAATCATGAGTACTTATGTATCACAACTCATGATTCAAATAAGAAAGTTATATTAGAAAGGTTACCCTCACTTTCATCTAGATTGTATTATACCAAGATTAGTGCAATGAATCACATGCCATTGTAAACCAGAAGTTTACTAGCCCAAATGAATTCATAACTTGGCATGATAAATTGGGTCATCCGGAAACAACCATGATGAGGAGAATTATTGAAAACTCTCATGGACATTCACTAAAGAACCAGAAGATTCTTAAATCTAGTGAATTTTGTTGTGCTGTATGTTCTCAAGGGAAGTTAATTTTAAGGAACATCACTAGTAAAGATTGGATTTGAGTCCCCTGAATTCCTAAAAAGGATTCAAGGTGATATATGTGGACCTATTCATCCACCATGTGGATCTTTTAGATATTTTATGGTCCTGATAGATGCATCTTCGAGATGGTCACATGTGTGCTTATTATCTTCTCGCAACCTGGCGTTTGCGAGATTATTGGCTCAAATTATTCGATTAAAAGCACAATTTCCAGAAAATCCAATCAAAGCAATTCGTCTTGATAATGCTGGTGAATTTACTTTCCAATCTTTTGATGTTTATTGTATGGCTAATGGAATAAGTGTTGAACATCCAGTAGCTTATGTTCACACACAAAATGGGTTAGCAGAATCACTTATTAAACGCCTCCAATTAATTGCTAGACCCTTACTTATGAGAACAAATCTCCCAACCTCGGTTTGGGGCATGCTATTTTACATGCCGCAGCTCTTATTCGTTTGAGGCCAACAAGTTACCATCAGTTCTCTCCTATGCAATTAGCTTTTGGCCAGCAGTCAAATGTTTCCCATTTAAGAATATTCGGGTGTGCGATATATGTTCCCATTGCACCACCCAATCGCACCAAAATGGGACCCCAAAGAAAATTGGAGATATATGTTGGATATGATTCTCCCTCTATAGTGAGGTATCTTGAGATACAAACCGGAGATGTATTTAAAGCCCAGTTTGCGGATTGTCATTTTGATGAATCAAAATTTCCAACATTAGGGGGAGAGAACAAGCTTTCTGAAAAGGAACTTAATTGGAATGCATCATCGTTGATGCATTTAGATCCTCGATCAGGGCAATGTGAACTAGAAGTTCAAAAGATTATACATTTACAAAGAATAGCAAATGAATTGCCTGATGCATTTTCCGATACAAAGAGGATAACCAAATCTTATATACCAGCGAAAATGCCTCAATTCGAATTGATGTCCCAGTAGGACAAGTAGCCACTGAAGTAAATTTACGCCAGAAGCGTGGCAGGCCTGTTGGTTCCAAAGACAAAAATCCTCGAAAAAGAAAAGAGGTAAATACGATTCCTGTTGAAAAAGATATAGTAGAGACATCTACAGTTGTCCAAAATTCTGATATAATGTTAACGCCAGAAGACGTTCATGTACCTAAAAATTGTGAAAATGACGAGATCTCGATAAATTATATCTTTACAGGAGAGAAATGGGACCCAAATAAGACAATTGTCAATGAAATATTTGCATATAATGTGGCATTGAATATCATGCATGAATGTAAGGATCTTGAGCCAAGATCAATCGAAGAATGTCGACAAAGGAATGATTGGCCAAAATCGAAAGAAGTCATGAAGGCTGAGTTAGACTCACTTGCAAAACGTGAAGTCTTTGGACCTGTAGTCCGTACACCTGAAGATGTAAAACCTGTTGGATACCGATGGGTATTTGTGAGAAAACGAAATGAGAGAAACGAAGTTGTGCGCTACAAAGCCCGACTTGTGGCACAAGGTTTTTCACAAAGGCCCGGTATAGATTATGAAGAAACGTATTCCCCTGTAGTGGATGCGATAACATTGCGTTATTTGGTCAGTTTATCTGTAACACCCTCACTATCAGAAGTCACGCTTCCGGCTGCGCCACTCTGAAAGAAAGAAGTATTACGACTACTTAGCATCTCCTCTAAAACTCGGATTCTGCCACCCTGTTCGGGTCCCAACCAAACCAAACCAAACACCTGTTAATCAGTCAAATCACTTCTAACAACCATTATCACAACAACAGTACTCAACCCAAGGAAATTACAAAATCCAGAATTCAATCAACCAATCCTATAAATCACAATTTAAACCGACTTCAACCAACACCATCAATCAATAGTTAAGAATTCTCGGTCTTCTCAAACAGTTTCAAACCAAACCATTCCCTCAAACACTTTTCAAATCATTTCCAAAATAGCAAATCATTCTCAATAAATAATCCGTTTTCAAATATCAAGTCTTTTCCAAGTTTATTTTAAAATCAAATTCCAATATCAAATCGGGTTTAATATCAAATCAAACTAATGATCTCATTCAACCAAAACAACTCAATTCAATTCATAAGACTCACGAAATCACAAAAATGTATTTTACGCGTTAATATCGATTTATAACAACACTGTAATGTAAAATAGATTTAAGAAAAACCCCTACCTCAAATAGTCGCAAGTTGCATAATTAAACCCATTAAATCCTTATTCTCATGTTAATCGGCAGCAACCGCAGAAATTTCCAATCAACCGCAGGAATCACAGCAACAACCACATATCTGACATAATTTAGAATTAACGCGGGACGGATATTGAGCGATATTAGAACATGATCGATAATGGAGTATTGCGATAAACAAGAACGGAACCGCATAATCTTACCAGGATAAACAGAATAGAACGACACAGTAGCAGCTTCTAAATTGACCGGACAACAGCTCTAATAACGGCCGGAAGCTCTGATGGTCCTGCAGCAGCAGTGACAGTATAATCTGATGCAAACAACCTCAGTAACAACTCACGGTAGAAGCAACTTAACAGAAAAGAAGATCTGAGGCAAGATTAGAGCTTACCAAACTGACTTAGGCCTTGGTGGCGATTTCTAGTGGCAGTGGCGGCGGGTTTCGAGCGGCAGACGCTCGGTCACGGCGGCGCAGCCCCAGCAGTAGCGGTGACGGAGCGCGCAACGGTGGTGGTAACTTTGCGGCGGCGGTAGCTTCTCGCTGCACGGCGGCGCCTCCCTGTTTCCTCCACCGTGAGATCTCTTTTGCTCTGCTCCAAAGACGGCGACAATCTGCGAAGGGGAAGACGTCGGCGAGGTCTTCATGGCGGCGACACAACCAGGCGGCGGCTAGGCTTGTCGGCAATGGCGACTCCACACGCGATGAAGACAGCGACGGTGGCGCCTCCTCCTCGCGCGGTCCTCCTCGGCGCTGGCGCAAACGGCGACGCGACGCAGCGGCTCCCTCGCGACACTCTCCTTCTCTCTCAGATCCTCTCTCTCCTCTGTCAGCAGCGGCGGCGACGGTGGCAGTGACACCCACCGTGCCGCCTCACTCTTCTTCCCCCTCTCCTTCCTTCCTCGGTCCCCTTCCTTCTTCCCCTTTCTTTCTCTTTTTTTTTTCTGATGGGTTTTGGTTAGACAAAAGAGGGGGGGTTTCAGCTGCTGTTGGTGAAGGCTAATGGCGGCTAGGGTTTTATTAGGAGTAAGGGAAAAATTGTAATTTAATTGGGATTAGGGTATGTGTATAAAATTAAGATTTTGGATTTAATTATAGTAAAGTAATTTTAATAAAATTGAGGCATGGAGTATAAATTTTGAAATCTAATTAAATCTCTAAAATTATTTTAAAATATTATTTGTGGTATAAAAATACTAATTGATTTTCTCAATAAATTATTCTAATTGAAAATTCATGGTAATATAATTAATTTTCTTTATCTTTAACTTAAAGTATTAAATGATATAAATTAAATTATCTAAAATCAAATCTTATAAAATTCTTATTATTTCATAACCACTAATTTTATAATTTAAATATAGAAAATAATTCAATAATTATAAAATTAGACAAAATTCTAATTTAAATAGCCAAACCCCATTATTTTCAAATTTCTAGAACTTTAAATCATAAATAGGAAAATAATACTTAGGAATATAGTTTAGATAAAAACCTTAATTTATTTCAAATCCAATTAATTGCCTTTAATTATTTTTCAATAAAAATAATTTCTGAAATTAAAACTATAAATAAATATATATAATTTGAGATTAGTTCAAAATAGGACTTTTCAAAAGGCTTGGGTCTTACATCCTACCAACCTTATAAAAATTTTCGTCCTCGAAAATTGATACAAAATGAAAGAGATTTTCATATTACTTCACTTTTGAACTTATTTAAAGAAATGGCAACAAGTCCTCAATATATATATATGGACACAAATAGTTTCAAATACCAGGATTTTCATATGGCATAAAAATATACAGGATATAAATATGATGTGAAACAGAAGTTACAAGACAGGCTTGATGTACAAGATGATATGTTTCAAACATGTGATGGTAAAGCAATGCGGCAAAAGGTTATAACACAAGCTGGGGTTAAAATGATGTGCTTAACGTCCACATACTGATCTTATATCAACTTTAGGGATTGAATTATTCAAACTTCAACATAATTTATCTCCACCATTCTTAACCGTACTTCATTGAGCAACTCATCCGAAAGTTCTCAACTTTGTTAAACACTTTGCAATCCTTACTACTGGTTATAAGTCCCACATCAACAAAACTCTTTCACGTAAAACAAGGTTTCACAACTCCCTGTGATGTCGTACACTTATGAGTTTCACCTTTTGCATTCACCAAACGTGTCCTAAAGGACTAATGTGTCGTTTACTAAGTCTAATGGTCGCACAAAATGCTAAAACTAATCTCGAGTATACTCAGAAGGATAGTAGACCATAGAAAAGGAAGAAAAACAACAAGGACTGTGTTCCCAAGAATTTGAAAGAATTGCTGAAATCACAAGTAGACAAGGATGAACAAGTAATAAAGAGTGCTAGAAAGAGAGTTAACTAATATCTTTAAGGGTAACTCTTGAATCGAAGGAATTTGACAAGACTAATAAAATGAAAAACAATGCTGTATTTTGAAACGAATTCAAGCTGAGACAAGTAAATATGAGGTTTGCAGAAGAAGTATATCCAAACCAAAGACAAAGTTTATAGAACTCAAGAGTATGGTTAAAAATATTTTCAAATGCATTGTTCGTAAAGAATGAAAACTTAAGGGAAAATCATTTCATGTTCTAAAAGAGAAAATGGGTAACAAACATCCTTCAAAAGAGTAATAAAAATGTAAATGTGACATTATTTCAATATAAATTCAAGTGAAAATAGATTACACAAACTTTGTAAATGGAAAGATTAATTTGGCTAAGAACAAAATTGTATTTTCTCTTTTTTTTCTCTTTTTTTTTTAAGCATGTATGAAAACTATAATCTTGTTGGAAGAAAATCTGAGATAAAATTTTACTCATAAAAAAAAAGGATGATGCATTACAATCAAACAGGTTTAAATCACATAAAAATTTTCAAAGTATAAGGTAAAGGAGTGTAAGCTAAATTGAAAGCGATTTTATTAAAACTTCAATAGATATATCGCCCCAAAACAAGTTCAAATCACACCAAAGAGAGGCACTGCTCAAGTAAAGCAATTCTAGTCAAGGACAACTTTGCATAAAAATAAATCGAAACTTGTTTAAAAAGGTTTAAAACAAAACTTCAATAATATACTTGAAGTCACAACTTTATAAGGATGTTCAATAATATTATTATGTACTAAAAAGGAAACTAACTCATTTTAAGAAAGAGACTTAAATTAAAGGATTTCAATTAGGATTCATAAAGTATGTCACTCATAGAAACAAAAAGCTTAAGAAGAAACTTAACTTAAAAAGTTAATTCAAAACTTAAATTTCTTCAAAAGAATTTAAAACCTTTTCAAAAATGGTTCAAAACAAAATTCTGAAAGTATACTTGAAATAACCACCTCGCAAGTATCATTTAAGAAAATCACGATGTGCTTAAAATGAAATCAGCCCATGGAAGAAAGGACCTTTAAATTAAGGAAATTCAAACAAAAACTCATTGGGTATGGATTATCAAATGAGTTTTCAATTAGTCTAAAGGAATACAAAATGCACCAGGAAGACAACTCAATCAATAGAAAATTCTCAAGAAAGAACCTTCGACTAAAGAAAGACAACTAAAAGGACAAATGGTGTATTAGATGGAAACGAATTAAAGTTGACTCGGATGAGAATGAGTTTCACAAGAAATGGAAAACTAAGATTAATGGTAACGTTAAAAAAAATAAAAGAGTAGTTAAAAACAGAATTAAATATGACATCTACAAAAATAAAAAGTTTAAGGAAGAAATTGGTTTATTCATGAGAATAAAGACATGAATCCAACATTTTTTTTTGTAAGAACAACAATTTGCATAAATGATATAGTATGCTAAACCAAATTCGAATAAAAATAAATTAGGTAAAGCTTACCAAACAAAACCAACTGGAAAGAGACAAAAACCTTTCTTTGAAAAATATCTAAATATATAGTCAAATCAGGATATTCGTAAAAATGGTAATAAAATTGTTAGAAAATCAAATTGTATTTAAAGTATATATACATTTCCATAAATTAGTGAAGAAACAAGCGAGGTATTGGAAACAACTAGTTTTAAACTGTATAAGAAACTGTCAACGTTTATATAAAGAAGTACATATCAAATTAAAAGCGGTTGTATATTTCAAATAAAAAACGATTTTGTTAAGATTTAAAGAATGGCTGTAATTATTATCAAATAAGAGGAAAACTAAATTACAATTTATTTACAAAGGACTCAAAATATGAACTTAAAAAGGTGTCCTGCATTAAAACAGATTTAAATGTATATCAAAAAATACATGATTCAAAAAGAAGTGCCTAAATAAAGAAGGTAAATACACCAAGGGTTTTAAACAGGCATATGTAGTTAGGATCAAACAAAAGCGTACGTGAACAAGAGAGTATGATTGAAAGATAATATGTTCACTTTCCAAGAAAAGTATCGCAGACAAGAACCTTAGAGCATACCAAGCAGGAATAAGATACGTGATATTCGCAGAGTTCAAGACACCTAACCGAGTAAACTCAAGAATTACCTTCTAACGTTCCCAAAACCCGCGATTCGCATTACCTATAACTTGCATATTGTCTATGATAACCCATTGGTGCTTCCATATACATAATTCACTAGTGTTAAGCTGGCCAAACTTAATACCAAGAATTATGCAATGCAAGACTAATGGCATTAATCAATAGACCGTCATGTGCATAAAGCTCTAATTCTCGTTATTCAAACAAGACCTACTACATGACATACTCTTAGAGTATGCAATTGAAGCATAATCAGTACATTCCCAAGGCTCTACAGGAAAGACTGCTCTGATACCATAATGTAACACCCTCACTATCAGAAGTCACGCTTCCGGCTGCGCCACTTTGAAAGAAAGAAGTATTACGACTACTTTACATACTAAATACTAAAATAGGAGCCTGTGACTCGACACTGTATCGCTGATTTCTTTGAAAACCGGAAATAAATACTTTATCTTAAGAAAAATACAAGCAAGCATAGATTCATATACAAAACTCCTTACATGATAACTCATAATATAATATACATATAAAACATACAACTCCTATCCCTCTTACAAATTCATAATAACAAAGACGAGGGAAGAAAATAATCTAATTAATACAACAACATATAAACCAAACGCAGTATAACTCTCCTTAATGCCTCTTCATTTGGTTCCTGAAAAGGGTAAAGCTGTAGGGGGTGAGAACCTAACCACATGGTTTCACCATAGAGTTTCAAAGTTGTCATAAGAAGATATTTAATAGGAAAACTATTTTCAAGCTCAGTGATTATCATTGCCTTATGAATCTTTTAAAAAAAAACCAATAGGTAATCGTTCAAAACCTTTTCAAAGAAACAATGTTTAATCTTTTAGAAATCCGAAACATTTCCTTTCTTATAAGAAAATCTCAATCAGAAACCAACCACGCAATCAAACAACACAATCATTAATTCAGCACCAAAGTTCAATCTCAAATGTAGCACGCCAGGACAAACACAGGCAAAGCAGACAAGGAAAGCACAAGTAGGCAGCAATTACAGCAAATAGTTCAAGTAACAGTTACGAACAGTTTAGCAATTAGGCAAACCAAAACAAGTTCAAACTCAAGCAAAGCATACAAATGCATGTGATGCATGCCTGTCCTATGGCTGATGAGGCTCATCTGTCGGTTATCCAGCCAACCCAACAAGTCTGAATTATACTTAGACTGTCCCCCGACGTGCATCCCCAAGAGTCTATGCATAGCTTTTTCTCAAATAATCAATATTACTCAATGGGGGTAACATTCCCGGGAATTTATATAGTGCCCGATCACACACTTACGTCGTAGGGTCAACAGAGTATCGAATTTTCAACCTGGTACACGTGGTGGCAAGCCACGACACTTAATCCAGGGAACCTCGTATCTCAGATATTTCAAATTCATAAGCCACATAAATAATTCATTCATCATTCATCAATATCTAAGCCATTCTCAATATCATCATCATTCGTCAATCCATATCCCATTTCCAAATTCATTCAAAAATCATATTTCAAATCAATCCTCATCGTCCTTCTTTCCGTTAATCAACAATCTCAATTCAAAACATAATTCTTTCTTTTCTAAATAAATCAATCCGAAACAAATAACGTTTAAGAACTAAATCTTTTTAAACAATTACTTCAAACAAAACTTCCAAATTTATAAAATTTCGGCAGCATCTCCTCTAAAACTCAGATTCTACCACCCTGTTCGGGTCCCAACCAAACCAAACCAAATACCTGTTAATCAGTCAAATCACTTCTAACAACCATTATCACAACAACAGTACTCAACCCAAGGAAATTACAAAATCCAGAATTCAATCAACCAATCCTATAAATCACAATTTAAACCGACTTCAACCAACACCATCAATCAATAGTTAAGAATTCTCGGTCTTCTCAAACAGTTTCAAACCAATCCATTCCCTCAAACACTTTTCAAATCATTTCCAAAATAGCAAATCATTCTCAATAAATAACCCGTTTTCAAATATCAAGTCTTTTCCAAGTTTATTTTAAAATCAAATTCCAATATCAAATCGGGTTTAATATCAAATCAAACTAATGATCTCATTCAACCAAAACAACTCAATTCAATTCATAAGACTCACGAAATCACAAAAATGTATTTTACGCGTTAATATCGATTTATAACAACACTGTAATGTAAAATAGATTTAAGAAAAACCCCTACCTCAAATAGTCGCAAGTTGCATAATTAAACCCATTAAATCCTTATTCTCATGTTAATCGGCAGCAACCGCAGAAATTCCCAATCAACCGCAGGAATCACAACAACAACCACATATCTGACATAATTTAGAATTAACGCGGGACGGATATTGAGCGATATTAGAACATGATCGATAATGGAGTATTGCGATAAACAAGAACGGAACCGCATAATCTTACCAGGATAAACAGAATAGAACGACACAGTAGCAGCTTCTAAATTGACCGGACAACAGCTCTAATAACGGCCGGAAGCTCTGATGGTCCTGCAGCAGCAGTGACAGTATAATCCGATGCAAACAACCTCAGTAACAACTCACGGTAGAAGCAACTTAACAGAAAAGAAGATCTGAGGCAAGATTAGAGCTTACCAAACTGACTTAGGCCTTGGTGGCGATTTCTAGTGGCAGTGGCGGCGGGTTTCGAGCGGCAGACGCTCGGTCACGGCAGCGCAGCCCCAGCAGTAGCGGTGACGGAGCGCGCAACGGTGGTGGTAACTTCGCGGCGGCGGTAGCTTCTCGCTGCACGGCGGCGCCTCCCTGTTTCCTCCACCGTGAGATCTCTTTCGCTCTGCTCCAAAGACGGCGACAATCTGCGAAGGGGAAGACGTCGGCGAGGTCTTCATGGCGGCGACACAACCAGGCGGCGGCTAGGCTTGTCGGCAACGGCGACTCCACACGCGATGAAGACAGCGACGGTGGCGCCTCCTCCTCGCGTGGTCCTCCTCGGCGCTGGCGCAAACGGCGACGCGACGCAGCGGCTCCCTCGCGACACTCTCCTTCTCTCTCAGATCCTCTCTCTCCTCTGTCAGCAGCGGCGGCGACGGTGGCAGTGACACCCACCGCACCGCCTCACTCTTTTTCCCCCTCTCCTTCCTTCCTCGGTCCCCTTCCTTCTTCCCCTTTCTTTCTCTTTTTTTTTCCTGATGGGTTTTGGTTAGACAAAAGGGGGGGGTTCAGCTGCTGTTGGTGAAGGCTATGGCGGCTAGGGTTTCATTAGGAGTAAGGGAAAATTGTAATTTAATTGGGATTAGGGTATGTGTATAAAATTAAGATTTTGGATTTAATTATAGTAAAGTAATTTTAATAAAATTGAGGCATGGAGTATAAATTTTGAAATCTAATTAAATCTCTAAAATTATTTTAAAATATTATTTGTGGTATAAAAATACTAATTGATTTTCTCAATAAATTATTCTAATTGAAAATTCATGGTAATATAATTAATTTTCTTTATCTTTAACTTAAAGTATTAAATGATATAAATTAAATTATCTAAAATCTAATCATATAAAATTTTTATTATTTCATAACTACCAATTTTATATCAATAATTATAAAATTAGACAAAATTCTAATTTAAATAGCCAAACCCCATTATTTTCAAATTTCTAGAACTTTAAATCATAAATAGAAAAATAATCCTTAGGAATAGAGTTTAGATAAAAACCTTAATTTATTTCAAATCCAATTAATTGCCTTTAATTATTTTTTAATAAAAATAATTTCTGAAATTAAAACTATAAATAAATATATATAATTTGAGATTAGTTCAAAATAGGACTTTTCAAAAGTCTTGGGTCTTACA
>NC_029789.2:12157389-12161518 GCF_000816755.2 Arachis ipaensis | reverse complement strand
GATGCTATTTAAGCCAAGGATTGAAGAGGAATGGATATACTTTAATCATGAGTCATAGTTTAGTTTTAGAAATAGTTGGAGTTAGAGAGAGAAGCTCTCTCTTCTCTCTAGAATTAGGATTAGGAATTAGGGTTAGATTAGGATCTTATAGTTCTAGGTTTAATTCAAGTCTTCTTCTACTTCTACCTTCAATTGATGATTGCTACACTTTGGTTCTTCTCTCTATCTCTATTCTCTTGTTGTAATTTCTCTTATTTTGTTTCTAGGTTTTGTAATCATGATACTCTTGTTCTCTTTATTTTCTTTTAATAATGCAATTTGAGGTAATTCATGATAATTGTGATTTCCTTGATTGTTTTTGTTAATTCTTTACATTCAATTGTAGTTAGAATTCATTCTTGTTGTGATTGACTATACTTTTCTTTTGTGCCTTCCAAGTGTTTGATTAAATGCTTGGAAGAATGTTAGACTAGAATTTTATGTTCTTGGCTTGAGAAGGTAACTTAGGATTTCTTGAGTCACTAGTGTCCAATTGATTGATAGTTGATAGCCATTAACTCTAGCCTTCATTAATCCAATTAGTGGAAAGCTAGGACTTATGGACTAGGATTGGTATAACTCACTTGACTTTCCTTTGTTAATCGATTTAAGGATGACTAAGTGGGATTAATCCTTGCAACTACCATACTTGTGGCTAGTGATAATGATGAAGACCCTTGACAATCAAACCTTGCCAAGACCATTTTGTGAATAAAGTTTTCCTACCATTTACTATTCACATTCCTCATCCAAAACCCCAAAATAAACAAGTCCATAACCAATAACAAGAACACTACCCTGCAAGTCCTTTGAGAGACGACCCGAGGTTTAAATGCTTCGGTTTATAGATTTTAGGGGTTTGTACTTGTGATAAACAAATTTTTGCATGAAAGGATTATTGTTAGTTTAGAGACTATACTTCAACGAGATTTCATTTGTGAAATTCTAAACCGTCAAAAATCCAATCATCAGCAGCCCCAGCAGTAGCGGTGACGGAGTGCGCAACGGCGGCGGTAGCTTCTCGCTGTACGGCGGCGCCTCCCTGTTTCCTCCACCGTGAGATCTCTTTCGCTCTGCTCCAAAGACGGCGACGATCTGCGAAGGGGAAGACGTTGGCGAGGTTTTCATGGCGGCGACATAACCAGGCGGCGGCTGGGCTTGTCGGCAACGGCGACTCCACACGCGATGAAGACAGTGACGGTGGCGCCTCCTTCTCGCGCGGTCCTCCTCGGCGCTGGCGCAAACGGCGACGCGACGCAGCGGCTCCCTCGCGACACTCTCCTTCTCTCTCAGATCCTCTCTCTCCTCTGTCAGCAGCGGCGGCGACGGTGGCAGTGACACCCACCGTGCCGCCTCACTCTTCTTCCCCCTCTCCTTCCTTCCTCGATCCCCTTCCTTCTTCCCCTTTCTTTCTCTTTTTTTTCCTGATGGGTTTTGGTTAGACAAAAGGGGGGGTTCAGCTGCTGTTGGTGAAGGCTAATGGCGGCTAGGGTTTCATTAGGAGTAAGGGAAAAATTGTAATTTAATTGGGATTAGGGTATGTGTATAAAATTAAGATTTTGGATTTAATTATAGTAAAGTAATTTTAATAAAATTGAGGCATGGAGTATAAATTTTGAAATCTAATTAAATCTCTAAAATTATTTTAAAATATTATTTGTGGTATAAAAATACTAATTGATTTTCTCAATAAATTATTCTAATTGAAAATTCATGGTAATATAATTAATTTTCTTTATCTTTAACTTAAAGTATTAAATGATATAAATTAAATTATCTAAAATCTAATCATATAAAATTTTTATTATTTCATAACTACCAATTTTATATCAATAATTATAAAATTAGACAAAATTCTAATTTAAATAGCCAAACCCCATTATTTTCAAATTTCTAGAACTTTAAATCATAAATAGGAAAATAATACTTAGGAATATAGTTTAGATAAAAACCTTAATTTATTTCAAATCCAATTAATTGCCTTTAATTATTTTTCAATAAAAATAATTTCTGAAATTAAAACTATAAATAAATATATATAATTTGAGATTAGTTTAAAATAGGACTTTTCAAAAGGCTTGGGTCTTACATTATCTGCATATCATAAACTGCATATGCATCTAATGGATGTGATAACAGCCTATTTATACGGCTCATTAGATCGGGATATCTATATGAAAGTCCCTGAAGGGCTAAAGATATCTAAACCATCCAATGAATATTCACAGGGGTTATACTCAGTCAAATTGCAAAGATCTTTATATGGTCTAAAGCAATCTGGACGAATGTGGTATAATCGTCTTACTGAGTATCTGGCCAAAAATGGATTCAAGAATGGTGATATCTGTCTATGTGTTTTCATAAAGAAATCTACATCTGGCTTCATTATAATTGTTGTGTACGTTGATGATTTAAATATCATTGGGACTCCTGAAGAGATTCCAACAATTATAAAAACTCTAAAAGAAGAGTTTGAGATGAAAGATCTAGGAAAGTGTCTCGGCTTGCAGATCGAGCATACAAAAAATGGGATCTTTATTCATCAAACAACATACACAGAGAAGATCTTGAAAAGATTTTATATGGATAAGTCACATCTCTTGAGTACCCCAATGATCATAAGATCTTTAGATGTAAAAAATGATCAATTCCATCCTAAAGAAGAAAATGAAGATATCCTTGGTCCAGAAGTACCATATCTTAGTGTCATTGGAGCGCTAATGTATCTTGCTAATAATACACGACCCGATATATCATTTGCTGTGAACCTACTAGCAAGATATAGTTCCTCTCCAACTAGAAGACATTGGAGTGGAATCAAACAAATATTTTGATATCTTCATAGAACAGTTGATATGGGATTGTTTTATCCCTATGGATCCAAGTCACAATTAGTTGGCTATGCAGATGCTGGCTACTTGTCTGATCCACATAAAAGGAGATCTCAAACAGGATACCTGTTCACATATGGTGGAACAGCTATATCATGGAGGTCTACGAAACAGACGATAGCAGCAACCTCCTCTAATCATGCTGAAATACTAGCAATTCATGAAGCTAGTCGCGAGTGTTTTTGGCTGAGGATCCTGGTTCAATATATTCTGTCATCATGTGGATTGATTGACCATAACATAGCTCCAACTGTCCTGTTTGAAGATAATACAACATGTATTGCTCAACTTAAAGGCAGATATATCAAAGGTGATAGAACAAAGCATATTTCTCCCAAATTCTTTTTCACTCATGATCTTCAAAATCAAGGGACAATTGATGTCCAACAGATCCGCTCAAGTGACAATCTGGCATATTTGTTTACAAAGTCACTCCCAAAATCCTCCTTTGAAAGATTGGTACATGAGATTGGGATGCGCCAACTTCGAGACATTAAATGATGTCGGCAAGAGGGGGAGACTGTACTCTTTTTTCCTTGGTCAGGTTTTTTTCCCATTGGGTTTTTTTTTACAAGGTTTTTAATGAGGTAGCCCCATCACAAAGGATATTGTACTCTTTTTTCTTCACTAAAGTTTTTTTCCACTGGGTTTTTCTTTAGTAAGGTTTTAACGAGGCAATAATCCTAAATGGTCATCCAAGGGGGAGTATTGTAATAAGAAGCTGAGTTGGATGCCCATTAATATATGGGCAGCTCAGTTTCTCAATGAAGGAAATTTTTGTTCTTCAATAAATGAAGTGTGGAAAAACAATGGTCCATATGTGTATAAATAGAGGCTTAAGCCTCTGATGATATAGTAATTCTAGTGAACATTGCTACTAAAGCTATCTAATTATATTTTCTTTATTTTATATTTGTTACCTCTTATTTATTTATTTATTTAGTTATTTTATAACAAATTCAATCTATCTTAAGTAAATACAAGAGTAAACTCTCAAAATAGTAGTCAAAAGTTCAAATTGCCAAAAAAATTATTCTTAAATATGTTAATGACAAATAAAATTTTAAAAAAATTAAAAATACGATAAAAAAAATTAAATATTAAATAATATTTTTAAAAATATTAAAAATTATATTTTGATGTAATTTTTTATAAATATTATTAAAAAAATAATATTTTTTTATTTTCAAAATTTTATA
>NC_029789.2:12149709-12156905 GCF_000816755.2 Arachis ipaensis | reverse complement strand
GACACCTAAATTTTTTAATTCGGACAGTTTAACTCTAAATATTATTATATTATAGACAACTTTAATTAGAATTTCGCTTAGAATGACATCAGAATTTGTAAACGAATGACTTGGAACGAGGCAAAGCTCCCTGCTCTCCAATAAAAAAGACTAGCTTGCTTTTTAATAATGTTACACATTCGAGGTATTTTTTATGAACTAAATTTAATCAAGTTAATTAATAAAATTTAACTAATTTAAGTTGGTTAAATAATTAGTTTATTCGTCTATTTAAATAAATATCAAAAATTTAAATTTTATAATAAAATTTAGAATAATATTAATTATAATTAATTTTTATTATATTTTTTGGTGACAATTATAACTAATTTTTATTATATTTGACTAATTTAATTAAAATTGGTTAATAAAAAATTAAAAAAACTTGAATTTGTAATATTGTTCTTGTTTTTTTGGTAAGTTGACAAAAAAATTAACTAACATGTGTTCTTAAGACACATGATAAGGTTAGGAATTTTTTTATTTAAATTAAAAAATATAATATTTACCGATTTAAATAAACGTATAAGTATTTACCAAATTACATTTAGAGTCATATCTCGAATACAGTGGGAGAAGCCAAAAATTGAACGTATCTCGGATGTACTGACCCCGTTTTGTAATACGGGACGCGCTAGTCATATCACGGGTGCACCCGAGAGATGAACAAGAGTGCATCTCGGATATATTGTGTCCGAGATATGTGCATATTCTGACATAGAGCATTGCATCCGAGATACGTGTAAGGATGGAAAACAGGGGCACTGCATCCGAGATATATTCAAGATCCGATGTTATGAAAATATTGTATGCTTTTTTGATGAAAATTTTGTAATGTTGTAGATGAAAAATGGTCTTATAACAATCGACTTTAGGTATACAGAAATTATGCTTAATTACACATTAAACACATTTAATAACAATCAGTGCATCAAAGTGATAACAGTGGAACAAAAAAACCTAAATCCTAAACTGTATGCATCGTCATGGATCCGAGTGCCGCGCATTGGGACACTCACGTCGGGTGTGACCCTCTCCGCGGCAGAGCCCACATCTCTTCTCCGCACGCTCAATGGCATCCATCTCATTCCGGATCCAAGTGGATATCGGCCTACCCGATGTCTTCCTCCTCATGGCTGAGTTGGGCTTCAGGCATGCACCATACCATGGAGGCCACATCTTTTCGTCTGGTATCGGCAAAAACTCCCTCTCGTATACCTTAAATACATAGGCCATCAGTGTACATGGGGTCCACAAAATGACCCCACTCAATACTCGCAGTTGAACATGCCGCCAGGGCGTGTCGACATGGGTAATGCAATGACTGGAACAGGCCACAATCGCATGTACGCTCGGTCAGACGAACCCGATATGAAGTCTGTGACCAACCGTCTACTGGCTCCATCTCTTCCACGCTAAAAACGGATGCCCTACGATCACAATAGGTGACTCGCAACATCGGCAGGCTCTCTCTATTCTTATTTATGGCTGCCAATAGCTGTTGCGAGTGGATCTGTCCACCCTGTAACTGAGCATGTGCTTCGCGTCCTCTGTGCACGAACAACTGTTGCAACCGCTCATACGTTGCCCGAATAATCGCACTAGAAGATTTCTCGTTCCCTTCAGCACGACATTTATACACTCCAATAAGTTCGTAGTCATGTGACCATACTGTCGACCTTCGTCGCAATGTTGCAACCATAATTCCTTCCTGAAACGAAGAGCCCAATCCACCATCTCACGGGACAGTGTACCTAAAGCATCCAAGTACCAGTCGCATCCTTCCTTATTCAGACTGTACGCCGCATTTATTAGGTACCTCTTACCTTCGGTCGACTTGAACCTGGAATTGAAGTTTGAAGCCAATTGCCGGATGCAATAAGCATGATATGTTGACGGGGAAATGCCATCCACTGTGAGGTGCATTAAGAGCGGCGCGAATGGCCTGTAATCTGTCTGATATGATCAGGATTCCTAACTGTGGAGTAACATGTTGTCTCAAGTTTGAGAGAAAAAACGACCATGACTCCGTTGTCTCAGACTCCACCAGTGAGAAAGCTATAGGAAGAATATTGTTGTTACCATCTTGAGTCACAGCAATCAAAAGTACGCCCCTGTACTTGCCGTACAGATGTGTTCCGTCCACCGATACAAATGGCTTGCAATATTTGAACGCTTCAATATATGGAGGAAATGCCCAGAAAGCCTTATCAAACTGACTCCACTCTCCGTCAACTATATCTCGGATGCAGTGTCCCTGTTTTTCTTCCTTGCACGTATCTCGGATGCACTGCTCTATGTCAGAATATGCACATATATCGGACGCAGTGTATCCGAGATGCACTCTTGTTCATATCTCGGGTGTACCCGTGATATGACCAGCGCGTTCCGTATCACAAAACGGGGTCAGTGCATCCGAGATACGTTCAATTTTTGGCTTTTTTCACTGTATCCGAAATATGATTCTAAACATAATTTGGTAAATACTTATACGTTTATTTAAATCAGTAAATATTATTTTTTTAATTTAAATAAAAAAAGTCATAAGATTACCATTATTAAAAAGTTTTAAATGTTTTCATTTAATGAATATAAAACAAGCCAATGAGTTATAACTAAAATGACATAGTCTTTCTCATACTCAATTAAGAGGTCACGAGTTTGAGTCTCCCCTTCGATAAAAAAAATTGAATGTAAAACAAACACATTAAAAACTTAGGGTGCGTAATGCATAAAATAAAAAAAAAAAAACAGGAAATACTAAATAAACTTAGGGTGTCTCCGTATTTTTTGTTTTTATTTATTGTTTTCATTTTCTCTTTCACAAAATTCAAAATTATTCATTTTTTAAATTTATTTGATAAGTATTCTTTTATTTTAATATTAACATGATCTTATTTGTATCATATTTTGTTAAAATTAAAATTATATTAATAACTATTATTGTCTCGTCACTATTAACCTTGTTTTATTCCTTTTCCTTGTTTTCTTCTTCTATTAACCCCAATCGCAATCAATTACCATCATATCATTATAGTAGCTCTCATTTTTGTTCATCGCTTGATCCATAACTATCTATTATATTAACTTTAGAGTTGTTAAAAATTTGTTGACAAAATTATTTTTTTATTTGATTTAGATATCTAGATGTATAACTATTATTTAAATATTTAATCAAGCATTTAAAATTTTTTTATAGAATAATTAAATAAAAAAAAAAAAAATCTATAAGTTATTTTATTTTTTTAATATATAGAATAATTAAATTTAAATTAATTTAGGTATAATACTTAAATCATTAAGTTGTTATTATGTGTAACAATGAAGATAAAAAATTATAAATATTTATAAATTTATTTATTTCTCAATTTTATTTAATCTAGAGTAGATATAAAAATTTATATTTAAATCACTCTTTTCTTTCGTATAATTTTAATGGCTAAAAAACTTTTATTTCTAATAATTTTATATTCAACATTTCAAATTATCTTTAGTTTTATTATTCTTTTAGAATTTTTAATTTTTGTTTTCATTATTTTTTTTCTTACCATTATCTATCTACATATTTATCATTGGCTCATCTCCATGCTTATATTGGCTTGTTCTCTCTTCTTCTCCTTCTATCTTCTCTACAATCGCAATTAGTTATCACCATGTATTAATTCATAATTATTACAATCAAAAGTGAATACTAATTTAAAAATAAAGTAAAAAAAAAGGTTTTGTAACACTTATGCGAATAATTTATACTCCTATAAATATAATAAAAGAGTAAACTTAACTTTTTCTGTTCCGAGTATTTTCTTTATTATTTAATACACGCAAAGTCATATATTTTTATTTGTGGTAAAAGTAAAAAATTAAAGTTAAATAATATTAGAACTTTTTTGTTTAACAAAATTAAAATAAAGCACAAAAATAAGAATAAAAACTAAAAAAATAAATAGTTCTAGAAAGGGATAATGTCAAATTTTAAATTATTTAAATATGACACTCTATGATTTAGATGAATAAATATTATTTTTAAAATAAATCATGATATATTGATACAAAAATTATTGTGTGTAAATTTTTTAAAAAAATAATAAACCTCTCTCGTTAATAACAATATTAGAACTTAAATTTGAACGTTAATTGATATTATATATTGTGTAGGTATTTAGAGTATTTAGTAAAGTACGTTAATAATTTGAAGAGAAAAATTATTAGTGTAAATTTATTTTTTTTAAAAAATTATCCTTATTGAACTATTTACTTTTATTCCTTAAAAACATATCTTAATAAAAATATTTGTAACAATAATTTACATCCAATAAGAATATCTTAATGAGGTTACTGTAAAAAAAATGGGTAAAAATTTTTTTATTTAACGTAATTAACAAAAAAAATTTTTTAATAATAAACCTCTCTTTAAGAGTAATATTGGAATTTAAATTTAAACACTAATTATCATTATATATTGTAGATAAGCATCAAGAGTATATTAAAATAGTATGATAATAATTTAAAGAGAAAAATTATTCTTTGTACATTTAATTAAAAAAAATTACATTGTTTAAACTATAGTGTAAGTGGAGCCATTTTTATAATCTTACGATTGAGAGTGAGCAATTTTTTTAAGTGAAGTAGTTACATCATTCTGTCGTGGGTTAATGCAGAATTTACAGAACGTGAGTAGAGGACGTAGTTTTAGATTATAAAAATAGGGATAAAATAGAAAAAAAAATATTGGACACCAAACTCTTTGTATTTTCATTATATATTGTTATAGATATATCGTATATAAGCATCAAGAGTATATTAAAATAGTATGATAATAATTTAAAGAGAAAAATTATTCTTTGTACATTTAATTAAAAAAATTACCTTGTTTAAATTATAGTGTAAGTGGAGCCCTTTTTATAATCTTATGATTGAGAGTGAGCAATTTTTTTAAGTGAAGCATTTACATCATTCTATCGTGGGTTAATGTAAAATTTACAGAACGTGAGTACGTGATTGAGGACGTAGTTTTAGATTATAAAAATAGGGGTAAAATAGGAAAAAAATATTGGACACCAAACTCTTTGTATTCTCATTATATATTGTTATAGATATATTGTAGATAAGCATCAAGAGTATATTAAAATAGTATGATAATAATTTAAAGAGAAAAATTATTCTTTGTACATTTAATTAAAAAAATTACCTTGTTTAAATTATAGTGTAAGTGGAGCCATTTTTATAATCTTACGATTGAGAGTGAGCAATTTTTTGAAGTGAAGCATCATTTTGTCGTAGGTTAATGCAGAATTTACAGATGAGTACGTGATTGAGGATGTAGTTTTAGATTATAAAAATAGGGTAAAATAGGAAAAAAATATTGGACACCAAACTCTTTGTATTCTCATTATATATTGTTATACATAGGATACTAGATTGATAGTTTTTGAAGAGAATCCTCAAATAAATATATAAATAATATTAAAAATAATTAAATAAAAATTAAAGAAATAAAATACAAATAAGTAATCAATAACTACTTTTTAAAATTGAACTTTGTTCTTGTGTGGATGAACTTTTGAGGTATATCTCATCTCTTGTGCTAGTGTAATATGTCTTTTCTTTGATGGAGTGAGTATAACTTGGATGCCAAAGAAACGGTTGGTGAGTACTTGCAAAAGATATTCCGATACTCAAGTTAGTAAGTGTTTAAGAGGTATAAGAAGTCTATGAATATAGGATGTTAAATATGAAATATAACTTATATAACTTATCATGTAATGTCCTCCCTTAAGATATAAAAATATGTGCCTTTTATAGGTATAGATTTGATGTTGTAGCCATTGGTCATTAAGTCGAAATAATGGTTATTTTAGGCCCAGTTTGGGTAAACAGCTTAATTAAGCTCTTTTTGAAAAAATAGCTTAAACAATAAATGATTATATTAAAAGTAGCTTATAAATAAGTTATTTTGTGTTTAGATTTTTAGTTCTAAAAGTGCTTATTTTATAGAAATATGATAAAAAGTAGTAGTATTATGAGATAAGTCATTTTTTTAACTTCTCTATAAGCTCCTAAATAGCTTCTTAGAAAGCCGCAATTTGGTTTTGAAAATTGCATCAGACATTAATACTACTACTTTTCATAAGTCAAAAGCTCAAAAAAGTTACTTTTGAAGCTTTCCAAATGGCTCATAAGATCGTCTGCTACAAACTTAGAATGAAGTAAATAAAGTCGAGTTATAACTCATAATGCATAATAAAGACCGAGTTATAAGGTAACAGATCAAACTTATTTATTCATAAGTATATTATATCACCAAAAAAAAGTTAGTTATTATCCTCAAGTATACGTTGGAGTATAAATATAATAAAGTTATAATTTGAATATGTAAATAATCAAAAATAAAAATAAGAGAAAAAGATAAATAGGTCCATGATTTTTTATTCTATGAACATTTTAGTCTCTAAAAAAAATAAAAAATACATTTAAATCCTTAACTTTTTTAAAATCTAGACACCTAGATCTCTCCGTCTATTTGGACTTGTACAATGTAACGAAAACGTCTAACGTGGATGTCATTTTATAGACGTGACCGTTACGGAGCCTCACGTGAATGGTATGGAAAGGTAGCGGGACAAAAAAAACACCCTAATGCTCAAACGACGTCGTTTGAGTCTCAATCCTTCCCAGCTAATTTTGAGCGAGTGAGTGAAATTACTGAGACTTTGCGCTTTTGTCTTTGTCTTCTTCGATCTTCGCGTAATGCTATGCTATCTCCCTTCACTTCCTGTTTTTCGCTCGTGTTTTATGTGCAATGCATCGATCAATTGCTTCATTCATATTCGATTACTTATTCCCTATTCTTTCACTTGCTTTCCTCTTGTCCCACTCACTAATTCACCGTCGCATCTACTTGTGCATAAGAGCATGTCCAATGGTGAATAAATAAAGACCCCATTTACTATTTGTCTGACAAAAAGTAGAGACTAACCGATGGAATAAAATGAAGATAAATTCCATCACAATTTTTAAAGCAAGCAAAGCCCTACTTAAAGGGACTTGATTTCTTTTAATTTTAATCAATGATATTCTAACATGTGGCAATTAAATAAAAATAATTAAATAATATTTTATTAATAAAATTAACAATATTTTATATACATATAGAAGAA
>NC_029789.2:12141879-12149670 GCF_000816755.2 Arachis ipaensis | reverse complement strand
AAATACTAACCACATTACAAAACTAGTCGTTGCAAAATTAGCCGTTATTATGTTACCGTTATTATTAATAAATTAATATTTTGTTACTCTATATATACTACTTACATACACTTCTATTCTCACACTTTCTTCTACTCTTCTTCAACTTCTTTCAAATTTTACGAAATCAAAGTTCTACTACTACTATTTTTTGTTCAGAAAAATGGATCCAAATCAACTCAACTATTTTTTCAATTACTTACAAAACTTTTCTCAAACTCCAAATACTCAACAATCTCAAATCTCAAACTCTCAAATTCCAAATCAAAACTTCACACTACCAAATACATTTCAAAATCCAAATCCACAAAATCTTCCTAATTTTAATTTTCAAGCTCCTTATAATAATTAATTTTCTATGTTCCAACCACAAAATCAAAATTCACAAACACCACATTTTCCATTTTCATCCATATTTAATCCTTCTATTGGAAATGTTGCTCCAACATCATTGCCGTTTTCAACTCAATTCAATGCATCGAGACATAGCTCATCTGGTGTTGGTGGCTCTTCTAACTCATCCCCTCAGACTCCGATACAATGTAGTCCAAATTCACAATATTCAGATTTTGCCAACCCTCGTGGATTAGATGCTATCGACCTCAATGAAGATGACATTGAAAATCGTAAGCAAGATAGTATTCAACACTGGCAATGGAAAGAGGATGAGATGTTGATCAGTGCATGGTTGAATATTTCAACCGACCCTATAGTTGGTACCGACCAAAAGGGCGAAACATTTTGGAGTCGAATTCACAGTTATTGTATAATGCTGACATTTTCCGATAGAGATTTCGAATGAGAAGACATGTGTTCCTTTGGATAGTAGACGCTCTCTCAAACGTTTATCCGTATTTCCAACAGAGGGTTGATGCAACGGGAAGAAGAGGCTTGTCACCACTCAAAAAATACACCGCTGCGATACGGATATTAGCATATGGCGTAGCAGCCGATGCTGTTGATGATTATGTGCGCATAGGCGAGAGCACTACAATTGAATGCTTGGAAAAATTTGTTGAAGGTGTCATTTCGGTGTTTGAGGATGAATACTTGCGAAAACCAAATCCAAATGATGTACAACGCCTGCTACAAATGGCGGAGAGTCGTGACTTTCCTGGCATGTTAGGTAGCATTGACTACATGCATTGGGCGCTTTTGGGAAAAGAAGAAGTTTGCTAACATAATGAGAGCTTGTATTATATTGCATAATATGATTGTTGATGATGAAAGAGACTTATACAGAAAATTTTGCTCAAGCCTTAGAATATGACCATGTCGAAAATGGCTTAACACAATCTCAGTTGGGAGAGGAAGATTTTGCACCGTACCATCAATTTCTCTAAAAAAAATGCCCAACTTTAAAATAGGCAGCAGTATAGACAATTGAAAGAGGACTTGATTAAACACATATGACAATTTCACAATGCTTGTCGTCAACTATAGAGCTTAATTATGTTTTTCTTTGTATTAAGTAATTTTACAAATTAGTGTAATCCCGAATTATATATTGTGTATTATTGTTACATATGAATTTTTTTTCAACATATTTTGAACATAGCTCGTGCTTTTATGTTTCAATCTAATTTACCATCATCTTTTTGGTCTTATGCTGTTAGACATGCTGTTTATTTACTTAATAGAGTTCCATCATCCGCAATTAATTTTAAAACACCATTTGAGATTTTATTCAATCATCCACCAAATTATCATGACATTAAAGTTTTTGGATGCTTATGTTTTGTTTCTACCCAAATGGCAAATAGATCAAAATTTGATCTAAGAGCCAAAAATGCTGTATTTATTAGCTTTCAATCTGGTTTTAAAGGGTATATTATTTATGTTTTAGAAGATAAAAGAATTGAGATTTCTAAAAACGTGATTTTTTATGAAAAGATCTTGCCCTTAGTCACAAAAAATGTCCAATTCCAGACACTCAGCCCAACATTGACAAACACACCTTCTCAAAAACAAGATTCATTTAGTCTTCTAGTTGAACCCTCACCTATACCCATTGACCCAACTCCACCTAGTTCTTTATTTTCTCCAACAACCTCTCCTTCTTCCTCACTATCGTTTCCTAACCAAGTTGAACCCATGACCACCGAATCACTTTCAACACTAGACACCAGTCCACCATCACCTTCTCATCCCCCGTCACCTTCTTCACCACCTGAGCAACCCCATCCTCGTCATTCCGACCGGCCTCACCGACCTCCAGCATATCTCTCTGATTACTTGTGTAATTCCTCTCTCATCTCTACAAATCAATCTCCCTCAAAGTGCAAGTATCTTTTATCTTCGGTCATGTCTTTTTCTTCTCTTTCATCTTCACATAAAAGGTTTCTTTTATCTCTACATTCTGACGTTGAGCCAAAGTCTTTTAAGGATGCCAATCAACACTCTAATTGGCGTAGTGCTATGAAAGATGAATTGGATGCTCTTGAGCTGAACAAAACTTGGCGTCTTGTTGATTGCCCTGCAGGGGTCAAGCCGGTTGGCTGTAAATGGGTCTATCGCATCAAACGCAAGCCTGATGGTTCAGTTGATCGATATAAAGCACGCCTTGTGGCTAAAGGGTTCACTCAAACTGAAGGTGTTGATTTCTTGGAAACTTTCTCCCCTGTTGTCAAGCCTGCCACTATCAGATTAGTTTTGGCATTGGCCTCTATGAAGCATTGGCCTATACATCAGTTGGATGTCAATAATGCTTTCTTACATGGG
Organism: Arachis ipaensis; assembly: GCF_000816755.2. Lineage (NCBI taxonomy): Eukaryota > Viridiplantae > Streptophyta > Magnoliopsida > Fabales > Fabaceae > Arachis > Arachis ipaensis. The sequence continues at coordinate 12,146,910 of NC_029789.2, read as the reverse complement.
GATCTTTCTGAGGATGTTTATATGACTCTGCCACCCGAATTTATATCTCCTCAACCGAATCAATGCTGTAAGCTACTAAAGTCACTGTATGGTTTACGACAATCTAGTCGTATGTGGTATGACAAACTTTCTCATCTTTTGCTATCTCATGGATATCAGACCTCATCTGATTATAGTTTATTTGTCAAATTCATTGGTGATCAAATTTCTATCCTTTTAGTCTATGTTGACGACATTGTTCTCACTAGTAATTCCATTTCTGAACTTGCTGCCATTAAGTCTATTTTACACCAACACTTCCGAATTAAAGACTTGGGCCCATTAAAATATTTTTTGGGTATTGAAGTTGCTCAACCAGAGAAGGGAATTTGTTTATCTCAGAGAAAATATTGTCTTGATCTTTTGTATGATTCTGATTTATTAGGTGCTAAACCTGCCTCTGTTCCAATGGATAGTACCACAAGACTATATCAAGACAAAAGTCCCTTGCTATCCGACCCTTTTGTATATCGTCGTTTGGTTGGCCGTCTTATCTATCACCACTACTCGACCGGACATCATGTATGCCACTCAACAATTAAGTCAATTCATGGCATCTCCTACTGGATCTCATCTTCAAGCTACCAAGCATGTGTTACGATATCTGAAAACTAGTCCCGGCAAAGGACTTTTCTTTCCAAGGGAATCAGAAATTCAGCTTTTCGGCTTCAGTGACTCTGATTGGGCCGGATGTCCTGACACTCGGCGATCTTTAACAGGTTATTGTTTCTTCTTAGGCAGTTCTTTAATCTCTTGGAAGACCAAGAAACAAACCACCATTGCCCGCTCATCCACGGAAGCAGAATATCATGCACTTGCCAACATAACTTGTGAACTTCAATGGATACTAAATGTGTTACAATTTTTACGCATCTCTCCTATCCGTCCACCAGTTTTATATTGTGATAATCAGAGTGCTCTTCATATTGCTGCTAACCCGGTTTTTCATGAACGGACCAAACATTTAGAGGTTGATTGTCACTTGGTTCGACAAAAAGCTCAAGTTGGAGTGATGAAACTTCTCCCAATTCCCTCTTCTGGACAACTAGCTGACATCTTCACCAAGCCTTTGTCTCCTCAACCCTTCCATCTTAATCTGAATAAGCTTAGTGTTCTTGACATCTTTCATCCTCCAGCTTGCGGGGGCGTATTAAACCACTCTTGCACCTTAGCCCATGACAACAATAAAGACGTCTCACGGCCCACAAATTCAGCCCAACAGAATACACAAATTAAATGATAATTTAGTCTTTATCTTATCTTATAGTTATCTTTATCTTTATCTCTATATCTTATCTTTATCTACTTTTATCTTTTATAGGCAAATACTCTATATATACTTAATTTTACTTTCATAGTTCACAATTCATTCAATCAACAATCAATAAAAATTTCTTCATCTTTTTCTTTCATAATTCTTTTATTTTCCTATTCTTTCACAATTTTATTACAAAAGTTACTTTCTCGTTTACTTAATTACTCTTTCCGCATTTATCACATTTTTACACTATATACTCTACTTAATAGTTGCCTAGTACCAGAGTTATTGTATCTTTGTTGGTGTCTTGAAAATAAAGTAACTAATTGTTGTTATTACAATGCATTAAAATGAAGAAAAACATAGATGTGGTTATCCTTTCTCCAATGAGGCCTCTAAAAATCACTCAGAACTCCTTTTCCTATTTCATAAAGGATTGAAAGAGTATCGTAAAGAACTACACTGTCACTATTAACGATAGGAGGCACCATGAATGGTCTAAAATTAAGGATATCACTACAAAGAGAAAAAGATTAAAATACATGTCCTAAAATGTTGTTTTAGTGAATTGAAACCCATTTTGGTCCTTGAAATTTTTAATCGGCCTCAATTTCGACTCTCAAATTTATAATTACCTAATTATCACTCTCAAATATTGAATTGTGCTCCACGCTTTTCTCTGTAGCAATCTCTGTTAACGGATATCTGATGTGACATGTTAAGTTGACAGAGTGTATATCCAGGTGGCACCCAACTTACTAGAATGGATGTGTGATGAGTGAATGACGTGGCAAAAGTTGAATGAACTCAATTCGCAACTCTCTTTTCCCAATACGTTCGAGACTTTGCTGGAAAAATTGAGTTCATTCAACTTTTGCCACGTCATTCACTCATTACACATCCATTCTGGTAAATTGAGTGTCAAGTGGATACACACTTTGTTAACTTAACGTGTTACAACAGATCTCCGTTAACAGAGATAATTATAGAGACAAACCTGGGACACAATTTAATATTTAAAGGTATTAATTAGATAACTATAAATTTAGGAGTCGAAATTGAGGTCGGTAAAAAATTTCAGAAGTCAAAATAAATTTCAACTCTGTTTTAGTACTGCGAGTTTTGTTGTCCTTAACCTTTTATAAACTATTTACCTAGTACACCATAACAACTATCTTAGTATAACAAATTTAAAGAATCTAAGTGTCTAAATTAAAAAAAAAAAAACTTAAATATATTATTTTAAATTATCATCAAATTTCAAATTGTAACACAGTATCATTTGCAGTTATGTACCGAGCCCATTACCATAAATTTTAATTTATTTCCTCATTGTCGGATTTTTTCACATTCCAAGCTTGTCAAATATGCCTTGGTCCATCTACAGAGAACTGATCTGCATCACACACACCTGGCCCAACTATAACTCGGCTTGACTCGGCTAACCCAACAAAATGGCTAGGCAACAGCTAATTCCCAGCCTTTAATTACAAGCGGACACCGGCAACAGTACACTTCTCAAGTTCAACTGCTCCACCCGTTGGGCACCTACCGTAAACTCCTGCTCTTGGTGTACACTCAAAAGAACTTCCCAGGATCTTGGCCATTCACATTAATTTATATTATATCTAAGTGGCTCAACATGACGGAAAATCACGTTCCCCTCCCTAGGCCGCTCATGCGTGAACATCTTATGATATGATTGGGGAACTGTTGGATAATCCAACAGAAGAAAGGAAAAGAAATGAAGCAGGGGTTGGATCATGTTTCGGGCGTTGAAAGAAACAGGGAAGTGGGTCCCCACAGTGTGTGGCATTTCCTGGGCACCCCGAACCACGTGGTGCTCGAGAAACACATAATGGAGTTTCACTCGAAAGGAGAAAAAAAAGGAAGTAAAAATAAATAAGTGTTGTCGCGTTTTTGTGATTCATTCCAAATTCTCATTTCCCACACACAAAGATGAAAAAGCAAAATAACATTAATTAAATGTTGCCAGAAAAGGCTACAGCAAAAAAGAAAATAAAATAAAAACAACCACGGGTGAGAGTAGTAGTAGAAAAAAGAATAGTAGTAATATAGGGTGGGAGCTTGGCACATTCAACAAATACGCAGAGAGAGAGAGAGAGAGAGAGAGAGAGAGAGAGTTCTCTTACTACTATTGCGACTACTACTCACTTTCTCTCTCTAGATTTGGTTGGGTATTTGACACGAAAATTAAATTAGGAACGAAACAAACAATGCCTTGTTACATCTGCACCTAGTCCAATCCAATTCTATGTGCCCACTCACCTCACCAGACCGACCAAGCCCCAATTCATCTCAATCCCAATCTCAATCCTAGCTAGGGTTTCTCTCTTTTCTTTTCTTTTTTTTTTCTCTCTCTTTCTTTTTACCTCATGTTCCTTGATTCCTGATTCCCTCCCTCTTTCTATTTTCTATCTTTTTGGTTCGATTCGTTTTTTATTTTTACTTTTTTTTTTTTGAGATGGAGCAACAACAGCTTCAGCAGAGTGGAGCTGCCACCGCCGGAGCAGCACCGCCGGTGGAGGGAGCTAGGGATTTGGGAGATTCGAAGACAGTTGGAGTTCCCGCTGCGGTTGCCGGCGATGTTGTCATGGCGGAGAGGGACGGCGGCGCCACGGCGGTTAAGAGGAAGCGGGGCCGTCCGGCGAAGGGTGCTCCGAGGGCGTCGGCGGCGGGAGCGGCCGCGAGGCTGCAGCAGAAGAAGGAGGAAGAGGAAGAGGAGGATGTTTGCTTCATATGCTTCGATGGTGGAAGCTTAGTTCTTTGTGATCGCCGGTGAGTAATCTTGTTGGTTTCCGATTCTCTGGGAAACTTGAACCTTTCTAAGTTGGGCACTTGGCAAAATTTCAGTTCATGGGTTATTGAACTCCATTTTGGCTTTTAGCTTGCAGCTATGGATCATGCATTATTCAGCTGTAATGATTGGTTTCACCGTTTCAGCATTTATTTTCTCTCTCTCCGTCTATTTCCTTTCTTTTTTAAATAAAAAAAATTTCCTTTTTTTAGGGGTTGTCCGAAAGCGTATCATCCCGCGTGTATTAAGCGAGACGAGGCCTTCTTCCGTTCAAAGGCCAAATGGAATTGCGGTATGTTGCTTCGTTAACTACCTTGACACTTGTTTTTGGAATGTAATTAAATTCATATGCACGTGTCGTTTTTTGGTGTTTATACTTCGGAATTTCTGAGTAATGTGTTGGATTATGCAGAATCAAATCAATATATTCCAACGCTATCATTAAGTTAATTTTTCGGTTCTTAGACGTCCAGTTCTTGAATTTTTCGATTGAGTGCACACTCGGCATTTTTTAGAACTCAGTCTCCGTTCTCTGTTTCTGACTATAATATTTTAGTATGTATTAAATGGTGTGTCTTTCCTTTAATAAACGTTTGTTTTCGTGATGCTCAGGTTGGCATATATGTAGCTTTTGTCAGAAGGCCTCCCAATTTTTGTGCTATACTTGTACATATTCGGTGTGCAAGAGTTGTACAAAATATGCTGATTTTGTGTGTGTCAGAGAAAATAAAGGTTTGTGCGGAATATGCATGAGAACTATAATGCTGATTGAAAACAATGGCCAGGGAAATACGGAGAAGGTATGCTAGACTTTCTTATCTATGTGGATACACGAAAGTACTACTCCCAGCTTCCCCTTCTATTTGCCTGTGACTCTGAGAGAGACAAGAAAAAAAAGAAAGAGAGTGTTTTTGTT
>NC_029789.2:12139557-12141859 GCF_000816755.2 Arachis ipaensis | reverse complement strand
AGAAGGGGGTGTTTGTTTTTTTTTGTTGTGGGGGGGGGGGGGTACTTGAAGTTGAGTTGATGATACATGACATCTGGATTCTCTAATTTTTTATTTTTCTCTCCTTGTACAACTTTTACAGTGTGAAGTGGATTTTGATGACAAAACCAGCTGGGAATATCTTTTCAAGGTGTATTGGATGTTTTTGAAAGGGAAGATATCTTTAACATTTGATGAGCTCCTTCGAGCTAAAAACCCCTGGACAGGTGTTTCTCCATTGGGTGGTAAGGTTGAATGTCACCGTGAAATTTATAATACTAAGGATGACAAAGGTTCTGGTTCAGAGAACTCCTGTATTGACATAGAATCAAATAATTTGAAAAACAAGAAATCTAGGAGACAGCCAATGCTTCATAGCAATGGGGTTGGCTCCGATATGATAACTTCAGCCGGTGACAACTGTGTGCCTTTGCCTGAATGCTCAAATTGGGCATCAAAGGAGCTTCTAGAGTTTGTTGCACATATGAAAAGTGGTGATACATCTCGCCTGTCTCAATTTGATGTCCAGGGTCTCTTGTTAGAGTATGTGAAGAAGAACAATCTTCGAGACCCCCAGCAGAAATGCCAAATTGTTTGTGATCATAGACTACTAAAATTGTTTGGAAGAGCACGTGTTGGTCACATTGAAATGTTAAAGCTCCTTGAACCCCACTTTCTTACAAAAGAGAATGGCCCTGCAGAAGATACACTTAGAGCAGGAGTCACGAACACTGTTGCTAGCGAAGGGGAGGCAAAAGACAATTGCAATAAGCAGTTGATTTCAGTTGATGATAAGGAATGTAAAACAGATAAAAAAGATGATGTGCATTTGCCACAAAATAATCCAGATGTGTATGCTGCAATAAATGCTCACAACATTAACTTGATCTACCTGCGGCGAAGTCTTTTGGAAAATCTAACTGAAGATGCTGAAAGTGTTCGTGACAAGGTTGTTGGTTCATTTGTGCGGATAAGGATCACTAGTAGTGACAAAAAACAAGAGATGTATAGGCTTGTGCAAGTTGTAGGTATATGAATCTCACAAATTCAATACTTGGTAAATTCCACTTCTTATGAGTTGCACGTGATATCAATTTCGTGTGGCACAACCATTTATGCAGGTACAAGTAAGGCTGCTGAGCCTTACAAAATTGGAACAAGAACAACTGATATGATGCTTGAGATTTTAAACTTAAATAGGAAGGAGGCCATATCAATAGATGAGATTTCAAATCAGGAGTTCTCTGAGGTTTGTGTGATATGCGGTTAATGTGTTGATCCTTATTCCTGTTACTGTTACCTTTGAGGAATCTCTAGACTGAGTTGAAGAGTTAGTTTCTTGAAAGAGTGCTTCCTAATGGTTAATGTGTTGATACTTTGTCCAGGATGAATGCAAGCGTTTGCGTCAAAGTATAAAATATGGGCTTTCCAATAGATTGACTGTGGTTAGTGTGAATATTATTTTCTCAACTTCCATAATATTGTTGCATATTGTGTTAGTTTGTGATAACATTTTTGTGTTGGTTGTAGGGTGAGATCATGGACAAAGCATTGACATTTCAAGCAATGAGAGTTAATGATGTAAATTCCTTTCCTCGTTGTTTTTTTTCATTTTAGATTATATAGTATAGAAAAAGGTCATGCTCCTTTTATTATATCCGTAAATGTAAAGTATCGCGTCGAACATGTATAGTGTATTAGGGTACTAAATGTGTCACTCAGCTAATTTGCATTCACTTCTTAATGGATTGTTTGAATGGCATGCATTTTACGGGCACATTTGTTTTTTATTTTCAAAACTCATTTGGAAAAAGGGTCGTGTCAAAAGAGGAAACATTCAAAATGGTCCCTATCAATTTTTGCTTTAAACAAATTAGTCCCTAATAAAGAAATTGATAATGTAATTCCCTGTTAATGTTTTTTAAAGTAGTCCCGAATAAAATAAAAGGACTAGTATTTCATCTTTTAAAACTATTTCTTTAAAAAAAGTTAAGGACTAATTTGTCTTTTTATTATATTAGGGATAAATATGCCTAATATTTAAAAAACTAAGGACTAGTTTGTCAATTTTATTTATTCTATAATTGATCTTGTAAAAATTTTGAGGATCACTTTGGGGTTTTATTTTATAAAGGAAATATAATATATAGTTTTGACTTTTTTTCTGTTTAGAAAACGATTTTTATTTTTATTTTTATTTGTTAGAAAAAGCTGAAACAAGTGCTCTACATGTTACTTGGTATTTGCTAACTGTGATCCATCTAAAGTAGGCTAAGTGTCTAAA
>NC_029789.2:12135143-12139519 GCF_000816755.2 Arachis ipaensis | reverse complement strand
CTATTCATTATTTAATGTTAGATGTTTAAAATTTGATTATGCGTTTAGTTGGCCAGAAGTTTTAACTATTGTGCTTCTTTCTTGATATAGTTGCTGGAAGCTGAGATACTGCGGCTTACTCATCTTCGTGATAGAGCAAGTGAAAAAGGGCATAGAAAAGAATATCCTTAACAATTTTTAGTTCACTCTCTCCTATTCATTCTTCTCCCAAAACACTTAACTGTGGGTGCTAAATGATACACGTTTGGTTCTAAAACTTCTTATCATGCATAGGTGAAATATCTTCTTATTGATACAAGACGAGTTTATAGGGTTAAACAATTAAGCATGCCAATGAAGGCTACAATATTGGGAAAGCATATAAAGCTATATGTTAAAGATATAATGTATTTTTCTTTTATTTTTTATTTCTTTCTTTTCATGTGCATCTATATATTTTGTGGTGGAAATTCATTGTTATTTACTTTGTTGTCTTCTACATTTATTATCTGTTTAATGTAAAAATGAATTTGCAGTCTTCACATGTGATGTTTTTAGTTTTTGCATGAATTCGCATGCATTCATGAAATATTTGTGAACTATGTAGAATTTTTTACGAATATGTTGCGTATGGAATGGAAGTGGTGGTTTATCCTCTATGCTTATTATTCATGTGTGAGATACATCATACATGGTTGAGCCTTGACCAAACTGCACGCTCAGAGAATGTGTGGAGAAGTTACAGCTACTAAACACACCAGAGGAACGACAGCGCAGGATGCGTGAAATTCCAGAGGTACACTCTGACCCAAATCTGGATTTGATGTTCGAGTCTGATGAAGATGCAGGAGAGTCAGATGAAAGGAAGCAAGGTAAACATCCATTTTCTTTATTAACCTTTGTTTTCATGCTGTCCAGATAATGCTTTTCTCATGGTAACTATGGCAATATTTATGTAGATGGAAATATATGGTCGAAGTATCCTGGTTTTGACAGAAAAGAGAAGGAGCCCACTTTGCCTAAAAGTTGTGATAGTGTCTTGAATGATGATGGATGCAAAACACAAGATTTTTCTGCTGCTGTCCATGAACAGAGTGGCAATGCCTGCGTGACAAAAAGTCAGATAAAACCTAATGATACAGTGTTTGATGATAACCCTAATGTAGTTGTGAAATCAGAACCATCTGGTGTTGCGTTGGACATTTCATCGTCTCCTCAATCTGTAGGGGTAGAACAGTCATTCAATGATTTTGTGAATGATAAATCATGGCATTATCAGGACCCAACTGGGAAGGTTCAAGGACCTTTTTCCATGTTGCAACTGTTTAAGTGGAATGCAAGTGGAGGTTTCCCTCCTAATCTCAGGATATGGAGGATAAATGAAAAACAAGATAGCTCTATATTGTTAACCGATGCCCTAAGTGGGAAGTGTTCCAAAAATGTGTCAATGCCATATTTCAGCCAACTGCTGTCTTTGGGGATCAGTGGTACAGTGGATACCAAAGAGGATATTAAAGATTATAGTCAGGATGGTTGCAGCACTGCAGCAAGGAATGAAACTCGTTCAGACAACCAAATTAATGAGCAGAACAGGGAGCTAAAGGTGGATGATACTCGTACCCAGTCTGATGGTAAAGATGAATCTGTTAGGAGCAATGGATGGCAGGAACAGCCCCATGCATACCATCCACAACCTTCAGTGGCCATTTCTGAGAATATGAAGGAGAATTCTGATAAATTAAATGAAGGTAATCGGATTGGGGGAAACTCTGCAGATAAAGGGAATCCTGGTTTGAACAGGACTTCTGATGGTCAGAGTAACAGTGGGCAGAGTTACCAGAAGCAATCATACAGTGAAGATAATTCAGGGCAATCTTCTGAACAGAACTGGAGAGGCCCTCGTGTTAACAATTCTTCCAATTGTGTGGTTACCACATCAGCTGAAGTTTTGGTTACAAAGACATCACCACCTAAGCTAGGATTTGATTTACATAGTTCTCCATCCCATCCTGACCAGAACTGGATAGGCCCTCATGTAAATACTTCTTCTGATTGTGTGGTTCCCACATCAGCTGAAGTTTCTGTGCCAAAGACATCACCACCTAAGCTAGGATTTGATTTGCATATTCCTCCATCACAGCTTGAACAAGACTGGAGAGACCCTCATGTAAATACTAATTCCAATTGTGTGGTTACTACATCAGCTGAAGTTTCTGTGACAAAGATATCACCACTTAAGCTAGGATTTGATTTGCATAGTCCCCCATCCCATCCTTCGACGTGGCAAGCATTCATCGGTGAGACCACTGACTTTAGCTCATTAGTTGACGTTGATGAATCAGTCTCAGATCTGTTAGCTGAGGTGGAAGCAATGGAATCACTTGGTGGTGGTGGTGGTGGTGGCGGCGGTGGCTTGGAATCTCCCACTTCAATCATGAAATGTGGTGAGGAATTGACTGACAGTTCTAAAAATGATTGCCTCAGTTTTGCAGACGGGCTTAGCCCAGTACTTGATGCAGGTAAAGGTGATGCACTTAGCTCCACTGGTGATTTGCACTTGCAATCTCAGTCAACAGCAGCAGAGGAACCATTGCGGCAAGCAGATATACATCATCATCATCATCATCATCATCATCATCAGAGAGTATCTGGGGAACATTCTTCAAGGAGTTCTGAAGTTAAGGTGGGTACAAAGAGCATTAGTGTTTCAGGTTATCAATGGGAATCAGGCTCAGAAAATTCAACCATTGGTCCATCGACTGCAACCTGGAGCATTGCTACAGACCCCACTTGGAGAGTCGGGTCAGAGAATACAAACTTGGGATGGAGTGGAATGGATAGAGGAAATGTGAACATTGGCTGGGGAGTGGGGCAGTCAGCAGTGCAGGAGAACAGGAGCACAAGTTCATACACTCCTACAGTTTCTCCAAGCTTTGGTGGAAGTCAAGCAAGATATGGCAGCGATCGACCTTCTGTGCCTAGAGATCGGGGTTTTCATGGTCATGGTAGGGAATCAGCTGTTGCTAGAGGCAGAACTGCGTGGAACCGGCAAACTTCAGTTGGTGTTGGAAACGGAGGCTCACACAGGCCTCTGCCCAAAGGGCAACGAGTCTGTAAATTTTATGAAAGTGGGCGCTGTAAGAAGGGGGCATCCTGTGATTACTTCCACCCATGATTTTGGGTTCCACTAGGCACTAGCATTGGTCAAATTTGATTTTTGTAATCCTTAACACATCTGGAAGTTGTCTATTTCCAATTGTTGTAATTTAACCTGACAGTAATAGTCAAGTGGCATAATTTTTTTTATAAGAAACTACTGTAGCATATCTGAGGTTGGTGATTTCCCACTAATATCTCGTGTATCCTATTGTCAATTTTACAACTCTTTTCTATGTTAGTTGTGATTCATTCTTTAGGACAGTAATATTTTTTCCGGGTAATGAAAATGAAAAAATTTATTATCCAATTCGTTCAATGGCTTGCTGGAGCTGAGAAGCAAAAAATGTAAATCTAAGGTGTAAGCTTTTATTAATTGATTTCATATTTCCAAATATCCGGTGGCACTTCTTATTTTATTCAGTTATCATGTGTGTGGTGTTAATGACTTGCATATTTAACTTTGTCTTGATCTCTCTCTTGTTATCATTTCAAATTAGATTCTAATTGTACTGCTTGCAGAGCCTAGTGCTTGAGATCACATGGTCTGGATTTGTATCTATGAGGAGAACAGGGCAATGAGAAGGACAGAATGATTACTTGAAGAGGTACTCATCCTTAAGTCTTCCATCCAATAAGGTTGTGTTTGGGCATTAATCATATGAATCATATAGGTTAAAGGTGTTGATACATTTGTGAATGTTTTCCTTGAATGTTATTTTCATTGGCCAAGGATTGTTGATGTCATCATTAGACATGAGCGATATTAAAGGAAAATTACCTTATTATTATATTATAATCAACTTGTCTTATATTGTAATCACCTGTAAGAATTGCAATGTCAATATTCTCAACCATTAAAGAGCAGTCGTAAAGTTTGGTATGCTACACTTGTGTCCAAGAGTCAGGATGTTCTTACCGCATTGTTTAAGGAAGTAGGAATCCCAAGACGAGAAAAAAGGAAGTAGGAATTCAAAGTGTTGATTTCCAATGAATATATTAAGGCTAATGTCTATTATGACTATGAAAGCAACCAAATTTTTATCTCAAACAAAAAATAGACACGTGTCATAATTTTGTATTTATATATAAATTTTAGTATCTAACTGAACTAATTTGAACAATAAAATTAATTTTGAATGTTAAATATCAATAATTTATTTTTGCGAAAATGAAATTCTTTTTATTATTTAAAAACTAAATTAAAAGAAAAATTATGTGTTTATTAAAATTTAAAAATA
>NC_029789.2:12130979-12134652 GCF_000816755.2 Arachis ipaensis | reverse complement strand
TTTGGTAACTAAAATAAATTAGTCTAAAACAATCAAAATTTATTTTGTTTAATATTTATTAATTATTACAATAATTAATAAATATTAAATAAGACAAATTTTAATTTTTTTTTTCTCCTTAAAATTACAATACATAAGTACTTTAAGCATGGTAACTATTAACTATACTTAATTACGTATCATAGAAGCCCCCATGTATTTAACTTAGCTTTTTCATTTAAGCTTTTCAGTTTTAGTATCTTAATCAATGATTATGAAATTTGTTAGTGCAATCCTTTTAACATTGGGAATTGAGATGAAGCAGTGAATGGACAATGGTGGCCCTCATGATTGTAGCTTGACCCTCTGCACTCTGCAGTACATTAAGCAACTGATTATGTAGGCATAGCACGTGGACCGTTCCTTGCAACTGGTTTGCTTATTTTTATCTCTTAATTACAAGTACCATGCATGTAGCTTTTAATTTGCACCGTGACGGAGAAAGCATCTTCTTTCTTTCTTTCTTTTCCTTAATCCCACCACCAATTCGCTGGTTTCAACTTTCAATAATAATCGTTTCTTAGTGGATGGATACTGCCACGTCGCTTTATTCTCAAGGTTGAAAATGAATACCTGAAAGGCTGAAATCAATTTAAGCCGCCTCAAATTAAAAAAAAAAAAATGAATGGCTAAGTTCCTATTATATCTATATATAGTGCACATCAATCTTAAAGCACAAGCACTAGAGAGTAAATAACAACTAATTTAGTAGCGTATATAAAACGTATCGGCTTGCGTTAACTATATCAAGCAATATTCTACTTGTTTTCTGAAAAAGGTTGATGTTTAGTTCCGTGTTCTTGTTGTTAAACGTGCATTTCTTATTATACGTTGCAATTTAGTTGCTCTAAGTTGATTAAACCCAGTTTATTAGAACCTAAAGTAAATATTAATTGACCTATGAACTAACTGAAGTTGAAAAGACACGATTAAAAAGCATTTTACAATAATTTCCTTAAAGAAAAGGCAAAAGACAAAAGTTCTAAAATCACAAGTCCGTGGACTCGCGTGATGTAGGGAGTAAATAAATAAATGTGTATATTCACGGCAAAATGTTATTATGTATGGGCAGTATTGTAGTAATAATTGATGAACAGAATGCCTCTGCTCCACGTTGAAATGACTGGTCAGGTACAAGTTAAACTTGTAGTGGTCGCTGGGTACTCGCATAAAGAAAGGTAAAGGGAGGATTATTGGTTACTACCGTATTTGTTCTTTTGTGAATCCAAATTCTATTTAAGAATTTATTATTGGAGTATACAGAATATAAGATTCGAATTTCTTATACATACTTAAACAAAATTAGTAAGTTAGCTACTAGTCCAATCCAAATTAGCTAACAGAGGATTATACTTCGATTCGTCAAGTTTGTATAATGCCATGTTGTTTTTTTAAAATATATATATTTAACTAACTCCATGTTATTTAACTCGATTGGGTTATTACTTATTAATAGGGTCGTCAATATTGAATCGCATTTGTGCTCTAAATCTAAAGATCATCCCAATCTTAAAATTATTTTAGGGTTTATATACCGGTGTCATGCAGTTGATGCTTCTTGACTAATTAGCTTAACCTTTTCTTCTCGACAAATTAGCTTAACCTTTTCTGTTTCCAACCCTTTTCGATATTCTGATTAACACATTATTGAGCAAGTCAATTTTTTCTGGCTTGCATGTGTTGGCTTTGGCTATAAGCCATGTATAGATCCTATATGGGGTTTTATAATAGAATATGTTCGAAAAAATAAAAAACGAGAAATATAGGATAAATAAGACTTTATTGTTTTTTGTCATTACTTAGTCATTAACTCAATTTTTTTAGTATAATAATTTAATAATATATTTTATCTTATACCAACAAGAATTAATTATCTATAATATTTTAGTTATAAAAATTATAATATCATATTATAAAATTATTTCTTCTAAAAAAGATGAAAACACTTGAATAACATGCTTCTTCATACATTAATTAGTCACAAAATGAGTAGCATTTCATGGTTTGTTCCTGCATGCAAACACACCAAGTAGCTAGAATGTTTTTTTTTTTTTAGTTCATGCAATATCTCTCAATTATAAGTCAAAAATTAATCTATCAAAAATTAAAATTCCATTTAAAAATTTGTTGTTGATTAATGGGTTGTTGCAACACATGATTCAAAACTGAAATTTAGAATATAATGTTAATGATAATGCATGGCATAGACATTGTATGGAGGTCTTCAATAATTGCCCCAATGTATATATTATATTACATATCAGCAACGTTAAAGGAGGAATCAAAGAAGAGCAGAAACGTAACCTTAGCTATATATGGTGCATGCATCATTTCCCCAACAATCATTTCAAGTCCAATTTCAGTCTGATAAAATATGCATAATTTAGGGAACGATGTTTGTCTTTATCTCTTGTTTATGATGGAAGTTGGAAGTTGCTAGCATCCCACATATAAAAAGGCGTGGAATTCAAGCCACCATGATTGGAATAAATAATAGTAGCAATATAGATAGATAGATATATGGTTTTCTTATAAACTCAACGTGTCCCAGATGTGCCTTTGTTGATATAAGTTAGCCTACTATATATTAGCACATGCTATTCTGTTTTGTGTGTATATATGACTGCATGCAATAATACCAACAAGAAATTAAGGAGCTTTATAAGTTCAGGAATCTTTGTATAGGATCTGTTGATGCTAATGTATGTCTATAAAAAGGAGATATTTTAAACAATAGAGATATGTTAACTAAATATTTTTGTATATATATATATTGAGAATCAATCTGATATCGAAATCCAAAGTATTTATGATTGTTATATTTTATTATGGTGTTTTTATTATGTAAAAAATTGTGGTAAAGAATAAATATTACTATATTAGTTATCACTTCTAAATTGATTATGTCATTTTCATTTAGGAGATCTTATTTTCAATACAAATCAAAGTATATCCATAAAAAATTTGTCAAATTAAGACTAACAATATAATATTTAAATTCTAGCTAATTCTTTATTTTTAACTAACTTTGGGATTATGGCTTTATTATCTCCATAACTTTCTCATGGGATCATGCTTGGATGTTTTTCTATAATTGTTTTCTGAAGCCAATGTGAACGGGACCTATTAAATATTGGGGAGGGGGGAAGCAATATTAGCCATAAACAATGTATATGCACGTGAATCACATATACTCTCATCTACCAGGGAAAATGGAAAAATGGAAAATATTCAACCCGGAAGAAGAGGATATTTTATTATACCCATGAATTCAACATTTGTCCAGCAAAGCCAACCAAAAAAATTAAATTGATAATTATATTTCTTCATCTTCTCAAGTGATAGAAACCACAAGTCACACCAAGCATTTATCACGACAACATGGTTTACACCTTTTTTTCTTTGGTGGATTTAGGGGTAACATCTTATTAGCTAGCTAACATCAATAATGTGGGATCTTCATGTCAGGCACAATGATAGTGACGTAATTATCCTTATTAATGTGAACAACCGTAATTATCCTCATTTGTTATAACACGAGAGATTAAATAATTCATCACGCGCTCTTGTCATTATAAGCCCATTATATATACTTATTTAGGAATAATATATAGTAATTTTGATGATAAAATTG
>NC_029789.2:12115579-12128876 GCF_000816755.2 Arachis ipaensis | reverse complement strand
TAAAATTTAAAGTAAAATATACTTTAATAATTGTCGGTAAAAAAAATTCAAATTGATAATCAGCATATCAAGAATGTTGTTTGAATATTATCGAGCAAGTTTTTTAAAGTTTATCAAAACGACGAGTAAGACGAGTAATGTGGACTGATTGAAAATGTTTGTCGAGTACAAGTCTTCGTGATCGAAGCAGTGATTCCATGATCGAAGCAGTTAAATATTTAGTATAAAATAAAATTTATAGTAAAATATACTTTAATAATTGTCGGTAAAAAAAATTCAAATTGATAATCAGCATATCAAGAATGTTGTTTGAATATTATCGAGCAAGTTTTTTAAAGTTTATCAAAAAGAGGTTATCGACGAGTAATGTGGACTGATTGAAAATGTTTGTCGAGTACAAGTCTTCGTGATCGAAGCAGTGATTCCATGATCGAAGCAAGTAGAAAGGTTAAATATTTAAAGCAGTTGAAGACGATTATTCCATCATTTATATGGCAGGAACGGTTACACTTAGTTTTCTCGCACTCCCACATCTCCAGCGACTTTCTGAGTTTGCTTAGAGCTTTCTTTTCTGTAGGATTCCTTCCATGTCTTTTAAATTCCTTGTAATCTTTCTTTTCTTGCAAATTTATTTGTTTCTGCAAAGTTTTTCTTTCCCTTCCTTTAATATTTTTGCATTGTATTTGAATTCAAAGTCCTTCGACCTTGTTGAAGGCATTTTATTGCTTTTCTTTCATTTGAAGCCATTTACTTCGTTTTCAGCAATTTCAATTTTAAGTCATTTACATTCTTTTACATTTCAACTTTCTCTTTATCTTTTCGATCAAGGAATATAATCTTTGGTGCACAACTCAAAAACTAGTACTCATGAAGAGGAGTAGATTTCGCTCTCAAATCACTAGATATTGAACTAGCCTAGATTTGCAAAAAATCTGCATAACAAATTAGCACGTCCAATGGGACAATTTTAAAAAATTGTGTCAAAAAGATTATTGTAATAATTTAGTTTGTGCGACTTAGAAGCAGAAAAGTTATACATATGGTAGATGATATTTCTAATACTAATATTGGATCATCTACGAATGATAATATTCCTGTGGTAGTTGCTCAAATGTCTATGGAGTTGACGTCGCATATGGAGGGTACTGGTAGCACTCAAAACCCAGGAGTTGTGTCTAGAGAAAATATGGTAGTTATTAATCCACCTTTGCAGAATAATGGGCGCAATCAACGCCCATGAACTTCTCAAATACAAACATAACCGCCTGTAAGAATTAGTTAGCTCCCTTTTGGTCTTCCTCCTGATTATACCCCACCTATTAGTAGTTACGTACCTCCAATTAGGTTTGAAAATGCACAAGGAGCGGTTAATAATTACCCACCAATACATCATCTTGAGTCTGCCTATGATTATCAGGTAGGGTCGACATCGAATAATTTTGGTTCGATGGCAGCAGTTCGACAATATGTCGATGAGAGTCATCATGATTTGGTCAATTTATTGACTCAACAAATGACTACTATTTTGAACCCAATGATGGCTAATCATGAAAAAAAATTTGAGCGTGTGGCGAGACAAGTCAAACGAATCGCTCAGATTGTTGATTATGATGAAGGTAATCGTCAAAATATGGAAGCAAACCTAAGAGATTTAGGGATTGATCCGAGAGATAGGATTGATCATATAAATCTCGATGGAAATGCTCCTCATATAATTCGACGTGATCAAAATGTGGATGAAGTGTTGGCTAGAATGCGAGTTAAGCAATGTGGTGAACGTTATCAGGTAACAAGAATAGTTGAAGATATTTTTAATAGGGTTAAAATCAATGTGGGATTTAGGAATCAACCATATTTTGTTTTCTCATTTTCTGTTGTAGTGCAGATGGCAGAAGTGCCTAAGGGTGTGAAGAACCCAAAAATAGTAACAAACTGTGCAGGAGAAGTAGGTGTATCGACTACTGAGCATGTTGCTCGATATATGGTCGAATTAGGCAATTTGACAAATGATGAGAATTTGAAAATGAAATTATTTCCTTTTTCGTTGACGAAAAATACTTTTACTTGGTTTTCAAATTTAATACCCAATTTGATTGTGACTTGGGCACAGTTGGAAAATGCTTTTCATTCTCAATTTTATATAGTGAATTGAACGTGACAATTACGGATTTAGTGGCTTTAAAACATGATGATGAAAAATCAATCGATGATTTTATGATCTGTTTTAAGAATGCCCGAAGTTGATATTATGTTTCACTTCCTGAAAGTGAGGTAGTGAAGATATCCACTATGGGATTAGGGTTTATATTTGTCGAAAGTTGCTTACTGTACATGTACCTGATTTGGCTCATTTAGTTGAAAGGGTTCGTCAAGTAGAAATTCTTTAGAAAGAAAAATAAAAGTTCAAAAATGAGAAAAAGTAAAAAAGCAAACTTTTTTGCTAGAAAAGAAAAAGTTTCATATGTTGTAATGAGATCTTCGAGTGAAGAGTCTGATTTTGAATTTCCTGAAGTAGATTTGGCTGAATTAAAGAAAAGTCCATCTTACGTTTCCTCTTCGCTTATGAAAATTGCAAATGTTGAAAAATCCAACGATTTGAAATATAAGAGTGGAGAAAAGTATAGTTTCGATATTTCAAAATAGAAACAGATATTTGATGTGTTGCTTAAAGATAAACAATTGATTTTGCTAGAAGGCAAAACTTTACTTTCGATAAAAGATTTGAAAGAAAATCCTTATTGTAAATTTCATCAAGCAACTAGCCATTCAACTAATAATTATGTCCGTTTCAAGGACTTGATCCAAGAGGCAATTATGGAAGGAAGGTTGAAGTTTGATGATGGTAAGAAAGATATAAAGCTAAGGTTGATACTGATCCCGTTTGTAACAGCTCAGACCACCCGCTAGCACGATATTGTTCGCTTTGGCACACAAAGCCTCACGGTTTTGCCTTTGACGATAGGGATGATAGCCAAAGCCCCCCACACTCACTCGTCAAAACGCTTCATGCTACGGAGAGGTATCCACACCCTTATAAGGCATGCTTTGTTCCCCTCTCCAACCGATGTGGGACCTTACAATCCACTCCCCTAAGGGAGCCAAGCGTCCTCGCTGGCACATCGATCCGATCTCTGGCTCTGATACCATCTGTAACAGCTCAGACCACCCGCTAGCACGATATTGTCCACTTTGGCACACAAGGACTCACGGTTTTGCCTTTGACGATAGGGATGATAGCCAAAGCCCCCCACACTCACTCGTCAAAACGCGTCATGCTACGGAGAGGTATCCACACCCTTATAAGGCATGCTTTGTTCCCCTCACTAACCGATGTGGGACCTTACACCGTTGATGCTGGAGAAAAATTTGTTGAGCTTCATTTCATGGGGATCAATATGGCTGGCTTTACCTCTTATGAGTTCGACTTTGCTTTGGGAGACTTTGAAACCAATGTGCGCACAATATATCCTTGTGTGGGTGAAGGATTATTGAAATTTTTGATGCAGCAAAATTAAAAGATTGAGATGTTTATTTGTGCCCTCGATGTAATGTTGTTTTCGATGCTGAAGCTGCATCGATTTTTGAGAAGGAAAGAATGAAGAAAGAATTAGCTCATAAAGAAGAACAAATTCGTCAAAGGCGTCTTTCTCGAAGGTAACAAGGTCAAAGTTATCAAAATCCCCGAGGGAACTTTCCTCCTTCGCTAAGTTACTCACAAGTTTTGGGAGTTCAATGGATTAAAAATTGCCAAGAGTTTCACAGTCAAGATGTTCAATACAAACGTCAACCCCAAAGAGGTCATCGAGGTTTTAGTCGAGGTCATTATCCATATCCTTGAGGAAGGGCTAAAGAAAATCGAGGTGGAAGATATGTGCGTCAAACAATACCAAAAAGACCATCGATTTCAACAGATAAGGGGGTTACCCTTCTGTTCATACTCAATTAATTTTTTTGTCTGATAGAGAAACTTATCCCAAAGGGATTCCTTTCCCAGCTAAGGTTGAAAAGGGCAAAGCTTTTGTAGTAGTCCTAATTGAAGTTAAGGAGAAGGACGCTGATCTTGATAAAGAATATTTTGATGAAGGAGATGAAGATATGGTGAGTACTATTTCTATCACACCAACAGAGTATTTGGGAGAATATGAAGGAGATTTGAGCGAAGATTATGATGTGGATGATGAAGAGGCTTTTACCTTTGTATGTGAGGAGGAAGAGTTGGGATGTTTCAAAAAGCCAACTAAAAAGCAAAAATCGCATTTTTGGCCTCTACACATTAGTATTTGTATGAGTGGTATATGAATCAATAAAGTATTGATTGATAGAGGAACAACAACCAGTTTGTTGCCAGAAAGAATATTGATGAAAGTTGGAAAGCACTTCAATGATCTGATTCCTACTAATATTTCAATTACTAACTATGGTGGAGTATCGACACCTGCAAAAGGCATGGTAACTCTCCAAGTTCAAGTAGGATCGTCATCTTGAATGATTGTTTTTGTTGTAGTTCCATCAAAGGCTAGTTATAATGTCTTGCTGGGTTGGGATTGGATTCATGATGTTAGGGTTGTACCTTCGACTGTGCACTAAAGCATCCTTCTCTGGATTGATGAAGGAAAAACTGAAGTGATAAAGACAGATTCAAATCTTTATATAGAGCAGATGCATGTTGACTTTAAGGTTTATAACGACAAATTGAAACCACTTAATGTTAACAGGATGCTCAATTATTATAATTGCGAAAGCTGTTTTTTAACTTCAGAAGGGCTTAATGTGAAGCTGCGACACCCAAAGCTTGATTACACACCTACTGGTTGGGAGTGAAGGTCAAACACTCAGTTCGATTGTATCTTGTCATGGCTAATGGCCAAGATGTATTAAACTATCTATGTTCTTTAAAAAGTTATTTAGATAATTTAAGCGTCTCTTATATTAAGAATGATTCTTCCGATGAAGTTGAATCAAATAGTAATTTAAATTCAGTATTTTCAATTCCTAGTATAGTTTTGATTCTTAAAATTGAATCTAGTTGTGTGTTTGATGTTACATGTATTTTCATTCCTAAGGTTAGGATTATGGACCAGTTTGGCATATTTAAAGATCTCAGTTTTGTAAATAATTCGATTGCTGACTCAGTCAATAATAAAGTTTGCTTTTTTTTCATATGATCCAGTCGATCTCTCTTTCGATTGCATTTACGATTTGGAGCCTTTAGGTTTTGAAAAAACTTTAGTTAATAACGATCATATCAAAAAAAGGTTTCAAGTCTCAAGATCCACTTGGAGAAATTAATTTAGGAAATGATGGTGATTTTAGACCTACATATATTTGTAAAAATATTGATGAACAATTTTGAGAGAGATTGATTAATTTACTAGTCGAATACAAAGATTGTTTTGCTTGGGACTACGATGAAATGCCTGGTCTAGATCGTTCATTAGTGGAACATACATTGGTATTGAAACCATTTTCTCGACTTGTGAAACAGGCACCTCGACGTTTTGCTCCTACAATCAATCTTAAAATTAAAGAAGAAATCGAAAGACTAATCAAAGAAAAATTTATTCGAACAGCTCGCTATGTCGACTGGGTATCGAACATCGTGCCAGTAATAAAAAAGAATGAAAAACTTCGCATTTGCATTGACTTTCGTGATTTGAACAATGCTACTCCTAAGGATGAATATTTTATGCCTGTAGCAGATATGTTAATCGATTCGGCAGCTGGTAATGAGATTTTGAGTTTCATGGATGGTTATTCTGGTTATAATAAGATTTTTATAGCTGAGGATGATGTATCGAAAACAACTTTCGATGTCCTGGTGCTTTGGGGACTTATGAATGGGTAATGATACCTTTGGGTTTAAAGAATGCTGGGACAACATACCAACGTGCTATGAATACTATTTTCCATGAATACATAGGAAAATTTATGGAAGTATATATCGACAATGTAATGGTAAAATCGAATTCGATGGATCAACATCTCGATTATTTAAGCCAAGCATTTCAAAAATGTGACAAAAAGGTTTGAAAATGAATCCTTTAAAATGTGTATTTGGAGTTTCGACAGAAAATTTTTTAGGGTTTATAGTACAAAATAAAGGAATTGCAATCGATCAGAATAAAGCCAAGGCAATTTTCGATTTTCCACCTCTTTCATCAAAGAAGGAAGTTCAGTCGTTTTTAGGAAAAGTTACTTTTTTGAGACGGTTTATTTCTAACTTGTCTGGTCAAACCCGTATTTTCTCATCTTTAATTTAAACTTAAATATGAATCTCAATATTTACTCAACAAGCATTCAATTCGATCAAGGATTATTTGTCGAAAGCGCCAGTGATGGCGACAGTCTGCCCTCTCGAACCTTTAAAATTATATATCACAGCTTCGACAAATACTATTGGGTGTATGATAGCTCAAGATGATGAAGAGGGGGCATGAAAGAGCAATTTATTGCCTAAGTCGAGTACTATCTGACTTTAAGACAAGATATTCTCCCATCGAGAAGTTGTGTCTTTCTCTTTACTATGCTTGCACAAAACTAAAGTGCTATATGGTTGCGAAAACTATAAAGGTCATTGCACAAACTGACTTAGTAAAATACATGTTATCTTACTCGATATTGAGAGGTCGATTAGGAAAATAGATTCTTGCTTTGACGGAGTTTGACTTACAATATGTCACAGCCAAAGCTGTTAAAGGATATGTCATTGCAGATTTTTTGGTCGATCGAGCGAATAATTTTAATGACTAGGGGGCAAATATTGTTAATATTGATTTTGAACCTTAGAAGTTATATTTTGATGGATCGACATATATAGATGGTGTTGGTGTTGCCATTTTGATTATATCCCCAGAAGGAATCTCATCAAATTTTTTGTTTGGATTAAAGTATCCATGTTCGAATAATATAGTTGAATATGAAGCTTTGATATTGGGATTAGAAATTTTAATTGACAAGGGGACATTAGATGTTCAAATCTTAGGAGATTCTAAGTTAGTTTTAAAACAGTTGTCAAAAAAATTCAAATGCAATAATGAAAAATTGCAAAAGTACTTGACGACGGCATAGAAGTTATTAGTGTCTTTTCAAAAAGTATCTTTGGTTCATATTCCAAGGATTCAAAATGAGGTCGCTAATAAGTTGGCTCGAATTGCGTTGAAGTATAAAATTCCTTCTGAAACTTTAGAAAAATTGGTAGAGGTTCGACAAATCCTTGTACCCATCGAAAAAAGAGAAATCTTAGTCATTGTTAAGTGGGATAGTGACAATTGGAGGAAACCAATTACAGAATATTTAAAGTATACTAGCGTTCAGGTCAATCAAAAGGTCAAATTAAAGGCAATGAATTTTGTAGTGATAGGTGATGAATTGTATAAAAAAGATATTGAAGGAAGTCTCATGAGGTGTTTGAGTCAGTCTGAAAAAACAATTGCTCTTGGTGAAGTCCATGAGAGTATATGTGGTGCCCACCAAGCTGGTGAAAGAATGACATGGGTACTTCGACGTGATCAAGTATATTGGCCATCTATGGTCAAAGATTGTATTGATTTTGCAAAAGCATGTCAAGAGTGTCAGAAACATGGGGTAATACAACAGATTTCTACTTCTATGTTACGCTCGATTATAAAAGCATGGCCATTTAGATGTTGGGCTTTGGATTTAATTGGAATGATTCATCCTCCATCATCTAAGAATCATAAGTTTATCTTAGTAGCAATTGATAATTTTATGAAATGGGTCGAAGCTACTTCTTTAATAGAAGTCGGCCAAAATGAGATTATCGATTTTATAGAAGAACATATAATACATTGATTTGGAATTCCTCAGACTCTAAGTATTGATCAAGGCATGATGTTCACAGACCAATGTATGCAAAATTTTGTAGTATCAAGAAGTATAACTATAGTAACTTCAACCTCGTATTATGTGCAAGCAAATGGCCAAGTCGATGCTGCAAATAAAATTTTAGTCAATTTGATTAAGAAGTAAATTAGTCGAAAACCTCACACTTGGCATGAAACTTTGAATCAAGTGTTGTGAGCTTATCAAAATTCGCCAAGAGGCGCAACAAACACATCCCCTTATAAACTAGTTTATGGTCATGATGTAGTTTTACATTTGGAAATTAATCTTAATACCATAAGGGTAATGCGACAATGATTGCTTGTTAACACTTGATCATATTATTCATCAAAAAGAGAATGTGGCTCGTATATATAATCGACGAGTAAAAGAAAAAGTGTTTGATATTGGCGAATTAGTTTTAAAAGTTATTTTGCCGATCGATAGAAAATCAAGAGTTTACAGAAAATGATCCCTTTGTTAGAAAGGGCCTTTTCAAATAATCAATTTGTATTCAGAAAATGCATATCGAATTAAGCATATTGATATTGAAATCGAAATTAAATCAATAAATAGAAAGTATTTAAAACAGTATCGATGTTTGTGAAGCAATAATTAAGTTTGAAGCTAAAGTAAAGGTAAATTCAAAATGTCTTTACAAACGAAACTTGGCATTCCAAACCTTTAGTCTTCATAAAGTTGCAAAAGTTGGTCCAATTGTTCCTTTATTTGTGTGCATCCTATGCAAGCGACCGAAGTTCTTGGAGATGTTCGCTTTCTGTAGTCTGATGTTGGAGAGCTCGATTGTCTAAATCATATTTTTCTTTTGATAAATAAAGGACCTCTTTGTCAAGAAAATGTTTGATACTTTGAAGTTTGTCGAGAGGCTTTTGAAGAAGAATTTTATTTTTCCTGATTTCAGCAAGTTCTCTTTTGAGCTCTTTTTCTCTAGTGATTAGTTTATTCATTTCGACAGAAGCATCGATCAGATGAGTTTCATAATCTAATACTTTTTTTTCTATTAGCTAAGGAAATCTCAACGTTGACATTTTTATCTTTAACCTCTTTCATTCCTTTTCGATGGAGCTCAAGCTCGTTCTAATATGAGAAAAGTTTTTTGGTGTGATTGATAAAAGATACAAGTGGTTTGATATGATCAGAAAGATCTTGAAAAAAAAATTAGAGCTTAAAATCTGATTAAGTGCAGCATCAAGACCATCTTGTGAGAACCATGCTTTAATAGGGTTGACAAGCAGAAGTTTTAGTTTTTGAAAAAGATCGAGAAGACTAGGATCAATGGGATTTTTTTGTGACATTTGGATCATGTGTGCCTTCAGGAGGATTAGAAACTTATGGATTTTGATCTAGATGAACTGATTTATTCTCGAAACTTGATAGCCTAGTTTCTTTGCCTTTGGAGAACTTCAAGATGACTCCAAGAAGCTCACTCAAAGCATCATCACCCTGGCTGAGATTGATGGTTTCTTCCTTTTGGTTATTGACGTCATGAATGGTTGATGGTGCATGAATGACAGCTTTGGTTTGCAACAAATTTGTTTCTGCATTTTTTGTCTTCTCTGGTTCAATATTGATTGGTGGAGTCGAATTGGTACTGGAAGATATAAAGGATAATTGGTGAATGGTAGGACTGGCATTGGTTTTCCTTGGAGGAGGAGTTGCTTCCTGCAAACAAACCTTTTTGATAAAGGGATTGTACTTTTATTTTTTTTTCTTTAATAACAAAAGAAAATACAAATACCTTGGTAGTTTCAGAATCTGATAAGTTGGAAGAACTAGAAGATATATCTTCAAATTTGACCTCGAAACCTTCAGTGTTCGATGGAGAATTTCTGGAACTTGGATTTTCTGAGGGGGATTCAACAAACTTGCTGGTGTATTGTTGTTTAGCCTAATAAAAATATTCTTTGGACAACTTTAATATTTGAGATGTAAGTATAGAAATGAATACAAATATTTAGTTTGTTTTGATATCTCTACTAAACTTGATGCTGCAGAAGAGGCTTTCGAGACTTTCAATTTCTTTCTTGAAACTTTTGAAGACTCTACTTTCCTCTTTGAGATAGCAATGGTGGCAGGCTTTTTACACATGCTTGGGAAAACTCTCAACATACCTTTAAGAATTTTTTTAAGGCTACGATTATAATGAAAATAGTATTTTTACCACAAAACAAGAAAAGATTTGGTCACATATTGACTCGGGACAAAGTCGATTACTTCGTACTCAGATCGACGACCTTTGTTGTGTTTCGATTCTCGAATTATAAGCGATATGGAGTTGTAGATTTTTTGGCCCACTTGACTTGATAATTTTGAACCAAATGGAGCTGGCAAGGCTTGAGAAAATCCCATTTGTCGAGCCACAAAATGGAGAGCATGTAAAGTGACTCGATATTGGTCTTTCTTGTACATAAGGATGCCAGTAGTGAAAACTTGGATGGCAGTATAATTGCTCCAATTTCTATCATTTGAGCATTGCACCTTCTCATTATTGTCCTTTGAAATTCTTGGTGCTTGAAACCAAGTGGAACCACATTTGCGGTCGACAAAAGGTGCAAAGTTAAGTTCTGTCCTGAAAAGTTTTTGCATGGTAGTATTTGCTGAAGGCTACCCAAAAAGATCTTCGATTTTGGAACCAAGAAAAGTTGGTTTCAAAGATAGAAGACGGATGTCTTCGATGGGTTGTTTAGCTAAAATCGGGATGCCATCGACTTCAATGAATTTTTCAAAGACTGCATTTAATCACAATTGAAGAAGTCAGAGTGATCCTCCTGCACTGAGATGAGATCAATTTTTGAGACTTGTTACCATGTGGCCAATCTCATCATACAAGTTATCTAGGAGTAGTTTAGAAAGACATAAAATTGATGTACTCTCATGGATCAGGGCAGTAAGAGGTTGATAGAGTCTTTGCATGGTGACATTTTGAGAGCAAAAAAATACAACATTCAACCAAAAGCATAATTATTATTAAA
Organism: Arachis ipaensis; assembly: GCF_000816755.2. Taxonomy (NCBI): domain Eukaryota; kingdom Viridiplantae; phylum Streptophyta; class Magnoliopsida; order Fabales; family Fabaceae; genus Arachis; species Arachis ipaensis. Next base: position 12,118,041 of record NC_029789.2, on the reverse strand, counting down.
AAATTAGTAAAAAAAATTAGAAGATTAAAATTTATAGTTTAATGAAGTAGAAATAATTAAAATATGAATTTTGACACTAATTTTAAAGGTTTTGGCCCAAAATTGGGCTGAACGAGCCGAATCGAACGCATCGGACTCATAACAGGCCCAAGGCACAACCCACTTAACCATTTATGATGAGCTTCAGCTTTCTTCCATCTCATTTCATGGAAGCACGCTGCATAGAAGAGAAAGTGCCTAAGAACACCCAAACCCTCACTCAAACTTCAACCTCTCATAACTTTTGATCCGGAGCTCCAATCGTCGCACCGTTTGTGGCCACATGACCACTGTGTCGAACTCTAAAAAACCCATAGAACAATAGTACTTCACTATTTTTCGCTCAGTCACTCTCTTCTAATTTTTGAATTTTAGGTTTTGATTTTTGAGATTTTGTTGAATTTTGATTTTTAGGAGCATTTTGACCTTGTGAATTTGCTGGGTCTTGCTTCAATTTTGTGTTGGTAAGCTGAAAAACCTCAATTTCTTGTGAAATTATTGGAATAGCAAATCCTATGTTAATTTAAGTGGTATTTATATGGTATTAGATTAAATTATGCGATTATGGAGGCAAATTGACGAACATTGGTAGCTTGAGTTGATTTTTGGTGGATGGATTTTCTGTTGGTGTACATTTGGGGCATTGGACAATTGCAGAACGGTGATGCTTGTGGCGTTCGGGGATTAGGAAGGAATCGGCCAATGTATGGTTTTGGTTTCTCATAGATAACATGTAATATTTCGTAAAAACTTAGACTAGATGACCCTAGGATAAGTTGGATAATATGTATGATTTAGGATTCGATACTTGTGGTTTGAATTATTGAGTGAGTGGTTGATATGTGTGGTGAATGATAAATGATTATTTGAGTTGAATAATTATGTTGATGAGATTATGCCATGATTAATGATGATTATGTTGAATTATGTGTTTGGTGCATGCTTAGTGGATAAAGTTAATAGATATTGAATGGATATGAATTGTAGTTGAAATGAGTAAGTGATATTGAAGAATTATATGTTGAATTGATGTGGTGTAGTTTGATTTGATGGAATTATTATGTATATGCATGAATATATGGTAAATAAGATGTTAAGTTGATAATGAAGTGTTGGTATTTTGGGAACTTAAATGATTGATGAGTAATAAGTTGGGGTTTGATGAGTTATGATAATGGTTAAGATGGTTTTGTTTAGGATTTGGTTAAATTTGGTTTGGAAAGCTTGAGTTTTAAAGTTTTTGTAAAACTTGATTTTTGAACCAAATTTGGCGAGCTATAACTTGGTCTTTGGACCCTCAATTTTTATCAAACTTATTTTCAAAAGAATATTGGATCCGTGAAGTTTACGTCGCTCAAAGAACGGGCAAAAAATATTTTAAAACGAAAGAGTTATGCGCGTTTGAAGTTTGGTGTGCGAAAAGTGAAAAGTGAAATCTGCAACTTTGTTGTTTTTGGAAGGAAAAGGAGGCATGCGTACGCGGGCCATCATACGCGATGCGGACAAAGGGCACTACCCAGCTGTCTCGCATACGCGGAGTAAGTCCTGCGTACACGGACCATTGGTTTCTGGAGGCTCGCGTACACGGACACTATGTCACGTACGCAGAACCCTGTTTCGACAACATAAGTGATTTTTTTGAAGTCTTACCAATTCTCTAGTTTTCCAACCCCTTTTAATTATCCATTAGTTTGATGCCCAATTTTGAGCTTAGGAAGGATAGTATACCCATAGAGAAAATTGAGAAAAGAAGAACTTGAGTTAGGAAGTTGTAAATGATTATGTATATAAGGTGAATAAAAGTTAAGTTGATATTGAATGAGCCGAGGAAGTATGGAAGGCTGAGTATGAGATGTATGAGGCTAAAATGGTGCCGATTAATTAAAAATGATGAATTATTATTGAAATATGATTGATGATTAAATGATTATGATTAATTGAGGAAGTGCGGAAATGTTGCGAGTATGCTAGAGATGCATATATGAGTTAATAAACGAATATGATAATTGAGGCTTGATTGAGATTGTTGATGTTGAGTATGTTTAAGTTTTTTCTCTGATTGTAAAGTATGTCGGACACTATATCCCATGAGTGTGTCGGACACTATATCCCAAGAGCGTGGCGGACGCTATATCCTAAGAGTGTGGGAGCACTTTACCCTAGAAAGTGTGTCAGGAACTATATCCTATGAGTGTGGTGGGCACTATATCCCAAGAGTGTGACAGGCACTATATCTGAATGTTGAAGTTCTAGGATTGCCTGGACCGTACATCTTATATATGTAAGCACCATTACCATATTGAGAACCTCCGGTTCTCATTCCATACATATGTTGACATTTTCACATGCAGGTTGAGAGGCATCTCGCTAGACGTCTGGGGTTTCTGTTGCAGCAAAATTGGGATATTGGTTTTATGCCTTTT
>NC_029789.2:12108478-12114659 GCF_000816755.2 Arachis ipaensis | reverse complement strand
AGAACCCCCAGTTCTCATCCCATACGATATTGTTGGTTTTCAGATACAGGTCGAGATGCACCTCGCTAGGCATCTGGAGTTCTATTGCAGCGAAGATGGGAGTTTGGGTATATATATATATATGCACCTCGCTAGGCGTCTGGAGTTCTATTGCAGCGAAGATGGGAGTTTGGATATATATATATATATATATATATGTTTAGACTTCTCCTTTTGTGTGTGTTTCACTCTTACCTTATAGAGGCTTTTGATAGAGAACTAGGGTTATTTTGAGTATTTGGAAACTTAAGGTTGTATATCCTTATGTAAATATCCTCTGGCCAACCTTAACTTCGCAGATTGAGCCTGGAGTTTACATATTTATATCATTGACACTCTACTCTTATCATATATGTATATCTTTACCTTTCTTCATATGCAAGTAATCGTTATTTTGAGAGTTGCGCTTTTATTTTTTCATATTTTGCTTAACCAACCTTTATGGCTCCTAAGTATAACTTTCTTCAACTATATATATATTATTTTAGAGGTTGTAATACCTCACCACCTCTGTTTTACGAACTTAAGCGTAAAACTCTGTGTGGTAGGGTGTTACACTCGTCATCAAAAACGGAATCCTTACCTTGACCATGTTATTTTTATGAACTTTCCGTAAGAAGAGCTCTTCCAGTTGATTTTGTATTTCTTTGTTAGTTCCATGTCAGTGAAAATATCGATTCTAGAAGGAGTTAGTCCTGTGATAGTTGCTACATAAAAAAGGGCAGGACCAACCATCCCACATGGCAAATGGAGGTTATTAGTCGATCGACTCCAAAAGTATAAGGTATCTTCGGTCATCTAATGATGAGTAGTAAGTTGGTATTGGAACAATCGAAGGAGGTCATATATGCCACACCAGGCCCAAAAGTCCTTCTTTTCTAGTTCGATCCTTTTGAACCAGACCATATAGTTAACACTTTTTGAAGAAGTTTAGGATTATTTCGAAATGGCTTTGTATGGTCATCGAAGGGAGCCATATACATGTTCTTTTTATCAATAGTTCTTGACCAGGGAGAGAAGAAAAAAAAGGAAGGACTTGATCAATTTCAGAAGGAAGAAGTAAAGGGCTCAAGAAGCAGTGCATTTAGTCATCAACAGTAAAAGAAAAAAGGATTTTTGTGCATTGACAACATCAATAGGGTCTTCAATAATAATGTCATGGTCCTGAGCTATAATATGAAGGTTTATACATGGGATTTCTTCTATGGTTTCTTTTTCTTTTGTGGAAGAAGAAGGGTTGCTGCTAGTGGTCATGGTGATTCTAGGAAATGCACAGTGATGAGATGAGTAAAATAAGAATACTCCTTTATAAAACAGATATATCAAATTGATGGCTCAAATATATATGGCGGGTACATGAAAATACCTTGAAGAAAGAGAGTAGATGGAATTGAGTTTTACGAGCGGTGAGAATTTTGAAAGGAAGGTGTTTCCTGTTTTTAGATGCAGAACTAGGAAGATGAAATGATTTAGCACTGGAAAAAGGTATGTGATGAAGAAGTTTTTGAAAAAGTTTCAAAATCTAATGGAGAGGTATTTATAAGTGAAACCAGTGACGGACCCAGAAAAATTTAGTAACGGAGGCAAAAGTATAAAAAAATTTAGGTATAGATATTTTTTTTTCTTCCTACGATACCCAACAAGTTAAGGACTAATCTGTCATGAATTTGAGTTCCATTTAAGAATATACAATTGGCCGGCAATAAGTTACTATACATACGAGACAGAATTCGAACTCTCAATACTTACTTAAGCGGACGACTAAGCTAATCACTTGAGCAATTCAAATTAGTTTAGATATATTCAAAATTTTAAATTAAAACTATCTATACATATAAGAACTAGAAATATACACACAATCACTATTATAATATTTAAAATAATAAAAATATAATTTCATACACACAGTATAATCCTCACTCCCGTAACCTCCCATCCCCTTCTTCATTCCCCTCTCTTCAAAACCCCAACCCCAATTCCAACCTCAATTTTTCTTCTCTCCGTTTTCGCTGCCCTACTTATTCGTTTCTAGGGTTCGCTGTCGCCGTCGCGTCGTCATCGGGAGGGGGACCCGCCGGTGCTGCTTCTTCTTCTGTGACTGCCTCTACTTCTTCTGCCTCTTCTTCTTCTGCTTCTGCTTAAACTTTTGCTTCTACTTGAGTTTATGCTTCTGCTTGTGATTTTTTAATTTTTTTAATTTCTGTTGTTTGATCTTAAAACTGAAATTGTAGTTGATGATTATTGAATTATTATTTAATCTGAATTTTTTGTTGATTTATTTTGTGAATGTTGCTGTTAATTTATTTGGGACTAGTGTTGTTGGTGAAAAAAAAAAGTATTGTGAGTAATGAATGGCTATGGTGGCAGTGGTGATGGTGGTGAGGAAAGAGAGAGTGAGGAGGTGCGAAGTGAGAAGAGGTGATGACTATGTTGTTGTTAATTTAATTTCTTGCTTCTACCTTTTGCTATGTTTTGTCTGCCTGGTAAAATGAAGAAGAGTGAGAAGCTGGAAGGGAATTGGAGAAGAGTGAGAAGAGGAAGGGGAGGAGGGGTGGGTGTCCTTCGTCAGTGATAATTGTCGCGGCGAAGGTGAGAAGAAGAGGGTGATGGTGAAGAGTAGAAGGAAGGGGATTGGGGGAGGGGTGGGGGGAGAGACCGAAGAGATGCTGGGGAGTGGGTGGGGTGGGGTTTTGCTCTTTTTTTTAATATTATCTTTATTAATAATGAAAGGTAATTTGGTCAAAAAAATATAATTGAAGTAGAAAATGACGATTTTATAACATTTTGTAATGTTGGGGATGATTTTAATAAGAAAAAAAGGTCAGAAACGATTTTGATTTTGACCTCAAATTTTAGGGACGAAAAAAGTACTTTTGATTTTAGAAATTTGTGGGGGCAAATACCCCCTCTATATTAAACGTGGGTCCATCCCTGAGTGAAACTGAAAGAGTTTGAAATGAGAAAAAGTTAAACATTCGAAATTAATAGAAAAGTGTGCATGATGGAATGCGCATTTAATGGATGTGCCGAGTAGTTTCCCAAATATAATGTCAGTTATGAATTTCAAGAGTTTTGGTTCGAAAGCTCTTTTAGTTTTGTTAAAATTGGATTGAAAGCTTTTCTTTTACAAGTTTTTCTGAAGTTGAGGAAATGAGGAATTCATTGAATCCACAAATTTTTTGTTTCCAAGTTAAAAGTCATCAATTCAAGGAGGCAATTTGTTAGTAAAAATTAATTCAAATTGATAATGAGCATATCAAGAATGTTGTTTGAATATTATTGAGCAGGTTTTTTAAAGTTTATTGAAGAGAGTTTATTGACAAGTAAAGTGGACTGATCGAAAAAGTTTGTCGAGTACAAGTCTTCGTGATCGAAGCAGTGATTCCATGATCGAAGCAAGTGGAAAGATTAAATATTTGAAGCAGTTAAAGACAGTTACTCCATCATTTATATGGCGGGAACGGTTACACTTAGTTTTCTCACATATGAAACACGTGATGGAATTGGATTGATCGAAAAAGCTTATAAATAGATAGAATTTGGAAGGAGTAGAGGTTAAAATTCGATTTCAGAAAAACATTCTTGCACTCTCACATTTTCAGTAACTTTCTGAGTTTGCTTAGAACTTCTTTTTCTGTAAGATTCATTTCATGTCTTTTAAATTCTTTTTAAATTCTTTGTAATATTTCCTTTCCTGTATATTTACTTGTTTTTGCAAAGTTTTTCTTTTTCTTCTTTTAACATTTCTGTTTGTATTTGAATTCAAAATTCTTCAACTTTGTTAAAAATATTTTATTGCTTTTCTTTAATTTAAAGTCATTTATTTCGTTTTCAACTATTTAATTTTAGGTCATTTATATTCTTTTACATTTTAATTTTTTCTTTATCTTTTTGATAAAGAAATAGAATCTTTGGTGTACAACTCAAAACTAGTAATCTTTTAAGTGATAGATTTTGTTTCTAAATTATTAGATATTGAACCAATCTACATTTACAGAAAAATTTGCATAACAATAATATTTTAAAAATGTATTCTTAAAACACTTAAGAGAAGGTTTTTTGTATTATTATATATAAACTGGACTCGATATTAATGGAAATAATTTGATAACTTATATATGCGCTATATTCAGGGTAGATTTAGCACCATTAAAATCGTACTCCTTAAAAGGGATAGTTAAGTAAAGGAAAGAAATTGTGTGTTGCCCATACTATTACAACATAAAAGAACAAAAGAATATTATATGGATGGGGAAGTTGATGAAATGAAAGCAAAAATAGCTACGTATGCCCTTATCAATTATCACCATATTCTACATTCCCTCTAACGCCACACAACAAATAAAGAACCCAAACACAACTTTCCCGAATAATGCATATTGTATTAGCTGATCCGATGCAGATCAATTAAATTAGTGTTTAATAGGAATCTAGAATATGTGCACGCAAAACATTAACCTGTCTAAATTCTATGTAAATTCTCCTCATTATACTATATCAATATATCTCGCATACCTTGCCCAACTGCAGCATTAAAAAGTTAAATAAATTTCTGCATGTACAATTTTTTTTTTAATTCTTAATATTTGTTTAAGCAAATGAGTATATTAATTACTCAAATAATTTAAGTTGGATAGTTGGTTGTATTTTTTAATTAACTATTATAATAATTTTTTATAAACACTAAAAATCAGTGAATTCCGATGCCAAAGTTTTGTCTTTTTTTGTTTTTTATTGAAGATAAGGAGACTCAAATCCATGACTTCTTAAGCAAGTATATAAGAAAATTATGTCATTTGAGTTATAATTTGTTGCTCCGATGCCAAAGTTACCAGATATTTTAATAGTTTTAATAAAAACTAGATGGAAATTATTTGAAGAATAATAGTATTTATGCTGGTAGTAGACAATTATATATATACAACACACATGGAGAGGACACATAAATAAATTCTAAAAATAACTATTTTTTCAAAAAAAAAATCCTTGTTTAATATGTATTTCGATGTACCTGCGTATTTTTTGAGACGATAATAATAATTGCCATTATTAAATATAGCTTGGTTTTTTTTAATTTATAATTAAATAAATCCTTGAAGAATCCATGCTTCTTGTCTGTATATTTTTGTGTATTCCTATATATTGTTTGTAGATCTATATACTATATTAGAGCCAATGATATGGATCAATTTAAAAACGTTGAGTGGAGTTCTTCGGGTTGCTAATTTTTATGGAGTTCACCGGCACAAATACAAAAAAAAAAAACGTGTATTTAGAAAATTAAAGTGAAAAAATCATTTTTGGAGAATTAATCATTTTTCATAATTTATTTTGGAAAAAAAAAACCTAATATATCTACACTAAATAGATAAACTTTTTATGAGTTGATGTACTTATTATGAGCACCTATTTTGTCCTGTAGTTTATCAACTATGTTACGTTAATCTAAAAAAAATATATTTATTTTGTTATGTGGATGATTACTGTAGAGGGAATACCATTACTTTTCTTGCTTGTAAGATAATCCAAGTAGTGCAAGTTTTTTGCCTGTTCTCCAAATCGGATAGGAATGACCCAAGTCGGGTAAAATGCCCCAAGTTAACCTCTCCTTCTCTAGTGTGTAATTTTGGGCTTTAAACGTTTTAGACTAATGTAAGAAACATAATAATAAAATTATTTGCATAAAAACTAAATATAAATTCTTAGACGATTGGTAATTGATGATTGTTGACTTGTGTCTATAACATTATTTTGACTATAATTGATAAATAACAAATTTCGATTATTGTTTAACTTAAAGGTAAACATTTATTTAAGAGTAAAGTTTTTTTAGTATTAAAAGAAAGAGGCAAAGAGCTGATGGTGGAAAGGTGAGGGGAGAAAGTGAAAACAAATAGAAATAGATGTGGTGAAGGTGTAAGGTGAGGAGAGGTGGGGCGAGAAAGAGAGGAGGGGGGTGGTGTTGGTTGGATCATGTTTTTGGCGTTTAGAAAGGCAAGTGGGGCCCCACAAGCCCTTCTTCCTCATTGAGTGCCTTTTCCTCGGCAACAACAACTAAACACGTGGTGGTCGACACCACAACACACCACGTACACAATTGGACACACTAACAACAAAACAAACTTCAAAATAAAACTAAAAA
>NC_029789.2:12103805-12108225 GCF_000816755.2 Arachis ipaensis | reverse complement strand
TGGATACTGACACGAAATTACCAACAAGGCCTTGTCACATCTCCATTTGCATTTCCATGTGCCCACACCGACCACGCTTCATTTCCTCTCGATACTCCTCTTAGGGTTTCTCTCTTTCTTTCTTTCTTTCTTTCTATCTCTTTCCTTTCGATTCATGTTCTTCTCCTCTTGATTTCCTCCTATTCATTTCATTTGACCCGATTCGGTTGACTTCATGGACCAACCGCTACAACAACAACAAACCACCACCGCCGAGGTCGTTAGGGATTCCGATTCGCAGCTTTCTGGAGTTCCCTCCGATGCTGACGTGGCCGAGAGAAGAGCGGCCTCTGCCTGCGCTCCCAACTCGGAGGTCGCCGTACCGGACGCCGCTGGTTTGAAGAGGAAGCGCGGTCGTCCGGCCAGGGGGGTTCCGAGAGCCACGGCGGCTCCTGCTCCGGTGAGGCAGAAGAAGGAGGAGGAGGATGTTTGCTTCATATGCTTCGATGGCGGAAGCCTCGTTCTCTGTGATCGCCGGTGAGTCAACGCTTCTGAAAAAAAAAAGAAGAAATTGGACTTTAATTTGAACTCTACATGTGTGTGGAATTGAGCTTGTGTTTTGTGAATTCAACACCATTTTGAGTTCTTTATATGGGTTTTTTGAGCTGCAAAACATTCGCAATTGTTGTGTATTTAATCGTCTTTCTTCTGTTTTTCAATTTTAGGGGTTGTCCTAAAGCGTATCATCCTGCTTGTATTAAGCGAGACGAAGCCTTCTTTCGTTCAAAGGCCAAATGGAATTGCGGTATGTTGCTTCTTTAACTACTTTTCCTATTGGATTCGTATTACTTTGTTGGGATATCAACATGCGAGTGGGTTTAATTTTGCTATCTAGCTCTACATGCTTATTGAGGTGCGGTTTAATAATTTTCCTATATTGTTTGTGCATTATTATCGAGTTTAATCGAAGTCCAGTCATAAATAATTTACCAATTATAGTGTTCCTCGGTTATGATAACTCGGTCTTCTTTATTTATTTGGATATTGACTCTTTGGTATGTAATGAATGATTGCATAGCCTTGGTTTAGTAAGTGTCATTTTTCTGTGCAACTCAGGTTCTGTGTTTGTTTTGGATATTAACTTTTTGGTATGTAATGAATGATGATGATCGGCATAGCTTTCGTTTAATAAAAGCTCATTTTCTGTGCAACTCAGGTTGGCATATATGTAGCGTTTGTCAGAAGGGATCCCATTATATGTGCTATACTTGTACGTATTCTTTGTGCAGGGGATGTACAAGAGATGCTGATTTTGTTAGTGTAAGAGGAAATAAAGGATTCTGTGGAATGTGCATGAGAACTATAATGCTGGTTGAGAACCCTGGTCAGGAAAATAAGGTAATTGATACGTTAGCTTAATTTCTTATCTGTGAACATCTCCCTCTCTCTCTCTCTCTCTCTCTCTCTCTCTCTCTCTCTCTCTCTCTCTCTCTCTCTCTCTTATGTGCTGGGGAGAATGATGCTGGTCTAAGTTTGATTTATTTTCCCTCTTCTGCTGCTACCATTACAGTGTGAAGTTGATTTTGATGACAAAACCAGCTGGGAGTATCTTTTCAAGATGTATTGGGTGTGTTTGAAAGAGAAGCTATCTTTGACAGTAGATGAGCTCCGCCAAGCTAAAAAACCGTGGAGAAGTGCTACTCCTTTAAGTTGTAAGGTTGAAACTCCCCATCAACTTTATCATCTTAAGGACGACAAAGGTGCTGCTTCTGAGAACTCTTGTATAGACATAGAATTTGATCATTTGACAGACAATAAGCCTAAGAGATGTGAGAAACAAATATTTATTTGGGATGGTACCTGGAATGACGTTAGATACCGTACACAAGACATTCCAGTTACCCGGGAGCTGATTGGAAACATATGTACAATGCCAAACCAGGTCAACCCTAATGTTGTAGCTGTTAATAATACTAATGTAGGAGTTGTAAAATCAGAACCATCTAGTGCTGCAGTGGACATTTCATCATTACTTCTCTCTACGGGGATGGAGCAGCCGTTTGACAATTTTGTGAACGATAAGTTGTGGCATTATCAGGATCCATCTGGGATGGTTCAAGGACCCTTTTCTATACTGCAGTTGCATAAGTGGAATGCAAGTGGACATTTCCCTCTGGACCTCAGAATATGGAGGACATATGAGACACAAGAGAACTCTATATTGTTGGCTGATGCACTTGTTGGGAAGTGTGCCAAAAATGTATCCGTGCCTTACAACAGCCCGATGTCTTTAGAGTCCTGTGTTACATTGGATAATAAAGATAACATTCAGGATGGTGGGAGGAATGAAACAAGGGTGGAAATTCATGCTGACAGCCGAATTATCAATTCCGGTGGAGCTGAGAAGGTTGATGATGCTGGTACCCCGTCTAACTGTAAAGATGAATCTGTTAGGAGCAATGGTTTGCAGTCTCATTCTTCTAGTTGGAATATGGCAGTCGACATGAATGAGGGGCAAAGTGGAAATCTTGAAAGGAGAGAGGAGTCGTCCAAATGTGAAATTTTGAATCCCATCCAGCCCAATTTGCTACCTTCAACCACCTTTTCGAAGAAACCAAATGAAAGCTCTCCTGATACAGTACAGGAAGGTCATGGAGTTGAGGGGAACACTGAAGATAATGTGAACCATTGCCAGAACAGGACTCCTGAAGGCCAGAGTAATAGTGGGAGTTACCAGAAAGACTGTGAGGAGAATTCAGGGCAGTCTTCTGGGCAGAACTGGGAATGCCCTCAAGTAATTAATCCAACGTGTAATACATCTATGTGGCAGGCAATCTTTGGTGAACCCGCCGAATTTGGCTCTTTAGTTGATGAATCGGTCTCTGATCTGTTGGCTGAAGTAGAGGCAATGGAGTCACTTGGTGGTGGTGGTTTGGAGTCTCCCACTTCAATCATGAAGTGTGATGATGAATTGACAGATGGTTCTAAAAATGATTGTCTCAGTTTTGCACTTGGCCTTGGCCTTGGCCCCATGCTTGATGCAGGGAAAGGTGATTCATTGAGCTCAACAGGTGACTTACACTTACCATCGCAGTTCACGACAGCAGAAGAACCATTTCGGCATGCTGGTGTGCACCAACATCAAAGAATACGCGGGGATCATTCTTCTAGCAGTTCTGTAGTTCAGGTGGGTACAATGAAATGAAACATTAGTCTTTCTGGTAACGAATGTGTCTGAGACCTTAGAAAATAGAAATCACTTCCATTTGTCTCATCCAATCTTATGCTATGGAAATTAATTTTTAAAACATTACTTTATGCAGTCTACTTTCTCTAGCATTAGCTGGAATCCAACCAGTCAATACTCCTGGGATCCTAAATGTAAGTTGCTTCTACTTTATTCACTCTCCCGGCTATAGAAAAAGTCTATTTGCAAGTTGCTATATTTTATGATATAGTTTTAGTGGTAGCATTTATTGGTTTTTGATGTTATGTTTGTGGTATTTGTAGGTTGACGTGGTAAATGACGTGGAAGGCCATCCTTCATGTCTGTAGGGTACGCAATAGAAGTTAGACCGACCCAACTAGAGAATTGGATACCGGATTATCTATCCTGTTTATATATAACAGCATTCTTTGCAAACTGTAATCCCTCGCCTTTCTTCATTGTTTGTAAGGAAGAAAAGGAAAGAGCGGGGAGGGGCTTTCGGTAGTAGTCAAAGTCTCACCTACTTGTTTATTTTGCTTATGTAATTTCATTGAATTTTGAATGTGAACAAACTTCGTATCGAACTAATGAGATTCCTCCATATTCAAAAGAAATTGATGGCATAATTTACCTTTTACCTTAGTCTTGGGAGCCCCCACCAGTGGTGGGGGGATGTGGACGTGAACGCGAGTTTCATCTACCTTGCAAACAAATTCAATGTCAACTACCCTTTTGCAGCAACATTCAAGGGCCCTAAACGTGTCTCGGGCATTTGGAACGCCAAACAAACACACGTGGATACGACCACCGCCGATTAAAGAATAGTAAGATTTTGCGTGTGGATACTATCTTGTCAAGTTGTCATAAACAATGGATGCCGTCTAACGTGCCAGTGTGCCACGCTGCATTGCTGGATTCACCCTGGTAGTGGCCAGGAGATTAAAAAACTAGAGAGTTGGATTAGGGCTTGGACTTTGACTCTCTCCTCCTAATTCCTAAATCAGGATATAAATATATTTATATTTTTCGGTACTGATAGGTAATTAGGTATCATGCATCAGAGTATTAGAAAACAGATTTTTAAAATGATAGGGACATAGGTTACATGCAACTCGACGGTAGGGTATCACTAATGTGAAAATACATATAAAAGAAAATCAACAGTTTTAAAACCTAGTATTAGTTTTTCTGATAGGTACATAAGTTACATACAGTGATGGTCTGATGGATCCA
>NC_029789.2:12089947-12103791 GCF_000816755.2 Arachis ipaensis | reverse complement strand
AAATGGAGTAAAATATCGTTTTTGTCTCAACGTTTTGGGTAATTCTCAAAGTTGTCTCTAACGTTTCAATCGTCCTATTTCCCTAACGTTTCAAAACTGACTCAATGTTGAAATGTTAGGAATTTAAATAAGACGAAAACGTTGGGGACAAAAATGATACATAGAAATAAATTTTAATTTTATCTTTCAATAATATCAATTTCTTACTATACATAGTATTCAATTATTTTTTAATCACATCTAAGTAAATTACACTTAATCATATTACTTTCATTTTAAATAAATAAATTTTTTTATAATTTTACTCTTAAAGATTTTTAGTTATCACGAAATATTTGTAGAATGACTAGTATATAAACTTGCAAAAAAAAATAATATATATACAATAAAATATAAATTATACCTTTTGTCTCTAATAAATCAAAATTCTTTAAAATTATAAAAAATAAATTTATTTAAAATAAAAATAATGTGATTAAGTGTAATTTATTTAGATGTAATTAAAAAATAATTGAATATTATGTACAGTAAAAAATTAATATTATTGAAAGATAAAATTAAATTAAAATTTATTTGTATGTATCGTTTTTTTCTCTAATATTTTCGTCCTATTTAATCCCGAACGTTTCAAAATTGTCTCAATTTTGTCCCGCTGTCAATTCTGTTAACGGATCCCTAACGACATGACAACATTGAGTCAATTTTGAAACGTTAGGAACTTAAATAGGACGATTGAAACGTTAGGGGACAACTTTGGGACTTACCCCAAACGTTAGGGACAAAAATGATACTTTACTCAATAAAAATATTATGTGTATGTACATAAAAATTAGTTATCAAATTATTTATTAATCATTATGTATACGTATATTTCGATGTAAATATAACATGATTAGTTTTTATAATATCTAATTTTATAAATTAAAACACTAAAATAATCATTTATAAATAGGGTAAAGTATATTTTTTGTCCTTAAAGTTTGACAAAAGTTTTAAAAATATCCCTAAGTTTTATTTTGTTTCAATTTTGTCCCAAAAGTTTTCGATTTGCATCAAATATACCCCTGACGGCTAATTTTTCAAAAAATTTAAGATCGATTCAACAACAATTTCATAAGAACAATCTCTCAACACAAGCAAATCAAGCATAATTTTTATGCATTATTGTTATATTGGTCTTAAATTTTTTGAAAATTTAGCCTCCGATGATATATTTGATGCAAATCGAAAACTTTTGGGACAAAATTGAAACAAAATAAAACTTAAAGGTATTTTTAAAACTTTTGCTAAACTTCGGGGACAAAAAATATACTTTATCCTTATAAATATATGTCTTTTTATATAGGACAATACTACATATTCATATTTTTTTGTTAACCAACTCCAATCAAATTTGTCTAAGACAACAAAAAACAGTTATGACTAATATTATTTTAAGTTTTATTGTTTAACTTGGTTAGACTTAGTTCATAAAAAGAGTTGGATGTGTAGTATTTCTTTTACATATATATAAGTAAATACTTATTTAAAAATTTACTTCTTATACAATTAGAAGTCAATTCTTATTGAGATTCATAGTTGAAAAAGTTTTTTCAATTAATGTAGTTACAGAAAAAAAATTAAAACTAATATAAAAAAAGATAAATAATACTCTTTCGACTAAGAAACTAAGAAAAAATACAAATTTCATTTAAATTGAGAATTGATCATTCTAATGACATCTAATATAAAATTTTTAAATTGACTATAAAGTACCAGAAGTTGAATAAAAAATTATTGTAGAGTCAAATTTTAATAATTTAGTAAAAATAAATAAATATTATCATATAATACTCAAAAAAATTTCAAATCGTAGTGGGGCGATTGCCCCATGCTCATATACATAAATCCATCCCTGGTTACATACAACTCGACGGTAGGGTATCACTAATGTGAAAAATACATATAAAAGAAAATCAACAGTTTTAAAACCTAGTATTAGTTTTTTTTTTTTTAAACGTGATACGAATTTAAAAACTCTAGATTCTAATGGTAAGTATTTGGTTGACAGTATCAATGAATTATATCTCAAATGGCATAATCTTCTCTTACTTATCTAAAAAGTCATGAGATTCGAGTCTTTCTATTTTTGGTAAAAAAAAAAAGTATTTGGTTGACGGTGAATGTTATTAACGTAGAATTTTTTATATCTTAAGAGAAAAAAATTAATTTTTTGACCATAAAAATTTTACGTTCTTAAGAAATATCTTTCTTTTTTATGAATTGTTCATACCTTGGCCCAACGATAAGGTCCAGGTACAAATAAAAGGCCCAATCCGAAGGGTTGAGCCTCACCTAGCACCGACCTTCCTCCTGCGAAGTCGGTTCTTACCACGACTTACCCTAAAGAAGTCGGGGACGAGAGTTAGCTGGCAGATAAACATTCGTTTGAATGAGTAACTGCCCCTAAAATCTCTCTAACCACTTCCAAGAGCCATATCTTAACCTCCTCGAGATAAAGGGACGGTTAACACCCTAAAAAAGTGGCACTACTTCAACGGTGGTTATTGGTTCACCACTATAAATACACTGACACCTCTCAGGTATCTCTAAGTCCCAATACTCTCTAGACCTGCTCACACCCTTGCTGACTTAGGCATCGGAGTGTCTTTGCAGGTACCACCCCCATTCGTTCATACTCACAAGTCGGACGGAGGCCCCCAAGGCGCAGACCCGCTCGAAGGCTTCCTTCCTCAGACGATTGGGCCAACCCAGTAAGTCCAGCCCAACAATCTCCGGGGAACCGAGAGATCAACCAGTGATGGCGGACAGATCCCTTGAAGAGGGTCATGTGGAGTCGGATTCCGAACAAGAGAATCTGGACACCGGAAATAATGACGTGGACCTAACCCTCCACCAGGGAACCAACGATCAACATAGAGAGGGTACCTCCGGAGTCAAAAATCCGAAGGTGAATTTCTCAAAAGGGCGCGAATCGGAGAAGGACGGACAGTCCCATGCAACTGAACTTATGGGATTAGTCCATGTCCATCAAAGCCGCCTGGAACAATTGGAACAGGAACGAGAGCGACAAAGGGAGACCGAAAAGAACCTAAAAGAGGAGATGGAACGGCGAAAAGAGTTAGAAAAAAAACTCTTGAAGTTAGAATCCTCCCTCAAAGGTCGGAACTCCCGCGACGATCGAGAAGAGTCGCCCCTAAGAGGGAAGGACCCCTTCAGCGAGGATATAATGAGGGCAAAAGTTCCGAGAAACTTCAAAAGCCCCGATATGGACCTCTATGACGGAACCACAGATCCGAAGCATCACTTAAGCAATTTCAAAAGTCGGATGTATCTGGCTGATGCCTCCGACGCTACGCGATGAAAAGCTTTCCCGACTATCCTGTCGAAAGCAGCGATGAAGTGGTTCGATAGCCTCCCCCCGAGCTCGGTCACCAGTTTTGAAGACCTCTCAAGGAAATTCTTGATGAGGTTCTCTATCCAGAAGGACAAAGTAAAACATGCGCCAAGCCTCCTGGGAATAAAGCAGGAGGTCGGAGAATCCTTACGAGCCTACATGGAAAGGTTCAACAAAGCATGTTTAGAAATCTAAGACCTGCCCACCGAGGCAGTCATTATGGGGTTAGTCAATGGACTTAGAGAAGGTCCCTTCTCACAGTCCATATCAAAAAGACACCCCACCTCCTTAAGTGATGTACAGGAAAGAGCTGAAAAGTACATCAACATGGAGGAGAATGCTAGGCTGAGAGATTCGAGTTGGCGACCTGGGCATCTGCTCTTAACAAAAGAGAGGGAGAGGGAACCCAAGAAGAAGGAAGAACTTGATCTCGATAGACCAAAAAAATATTACTCTTATACTCCTCTAAAGGTTTCTATAGTGGATGTATACAGAGAGATTTGCAATACTGAAAGGCTGCCTCCTCCCAGACCTATTAAAAATAAAAAAAGGGGAGAGTCGCAGCGACTACTGTGAGTACCATAAAATATATGGTCACTCGACAAATGACTGTTACGACCTTAAAAAGGTAATAGAAAAGCTGGCTAGAGAAGGTCGGCTTGACAGATATCTCATAGAAAGGTCGGACAGTCATGGGAAGAGAAAGCGAGACGATGTGGATAGAAGAGACCCACCACCTCAGACCCCGGAGAGACATATCCACATGATCTCAGGAGGGTTCGCGGGAGGGGGACTCACCAAATTCTCTCACAAAAGGCATCTCAAGCGAGTCTATCAGGTCGGAGGAGAATCATCCGACCTCCCTACCATTTCATTCACAAAAGAGGATGGGCAAGGAATAATCCCTGGACACGACGATCCAGTGGTAATAACCATGATCCTAGCAAATGCCCATCTCCACAGAATCCTAGTAGACCAAGGAAGCTTAGCGGACATCCTTTTCAAGCCCGCTTTTGAAAAACTAGGGTTGGAGGAGAAAGAACTAAGAGCCTACCCCGACACCTTGTACGGACTAGGCGACACGCTAATAAAGCCACTGGGATTTTTGCCCCTTCACACCACTTTTGGAAAAGGGAAAAAATCCAAGACTCTGAGTATAGACTTTATAGTCATCGACGTAGGGTCAGCATATAATGCTTTAATCGGCAGAGCTACCCTTAATCGACTCGGAGCAGTGGTGTCCACTCCCCACCTTTGCATGAAATTCCCGACCTCAGCGGGAATAGCAACGGTGAGGGGAGATCAGAAATTGGCAAGGAAATGCTACAATGAAAGCCTGAACCTAAGGGGAAAAGGCAAAGAAGTTCACACCATAGAGCTCGGCGGTGCAAGGGCCAAAGAAGAGCTGCGACCACAGCCGGGAGGAAAAACCGAAGAAATACAGGTCGGCCAAGAAGAAGGAAAAAATACCAACATAGGAGCCAACCTAGGGGAAACCCTAAAACAAGGGTTGACTAAACTCCTAAGAGACAATTCCGACCTCTTTGCCTGGAAAGCCTCCGACATGCCCGGGATAGACCCCGAGCTCATGTCCCACAAGCTCTCGGTATACCCAGGGTCCCGACCTATACAACAAAGAAGACGCAAGCTCGGCCCGGAACGAGCCCTAGTAGTAGAAGAACAAGTACAGGCACTCTTAGAAGCCAGCTTCATCAGAGAAGTTAAATATCCAACATGGCTAGCCAATGTAGTGCTAGTCAAAAAGCAAAATGGCAAATGGAGAATGTGTGTCGACTACACCGACTTAAATAAGGCATGTCCCAAGGACCCTTATCCACTACCAAGTATTGATACCCTAGTAGACTCTAGCTCGGGATATCAATACTTATCGTTCATGGATGCCTACTCGGGGTATAACCAAATCCCGATGTATGAGCCCGACCAGGAGAAAATATCATTCATCACGCCTAGAGCTAATTTCTGTTACGTGGTCATGCCATTTGGATTGAAAAATACAGGGGCCACATATCAGAGGCTGATGAATAAGGTGTTCGCTTCTCACCTTGGAAGCTTAATGGAAGTCTACGTCGATGACATGCTAGTAAAAACCAAGGGAGAAATCGACCTCTTGACAGACCTCTCGCAAGTCTTTGACACCATAAGGTTACACGGGATGAGACTAAATCCCGCAAAGTGTGCCTTCGCGGTAGAAGCTGGAAAATTCCTGGGTTTTATGCTAACACAGAGAGGGATTGAAGCAAATTCCGATAAATGTAAAGCTATCCTGGAAATGAAGACCCCGACTTGCTTAAGAGAGGTTCAACAGTTGAATGGCCGACTTGCAGCCCTCTCCAGGTTCTTGGCAGGATCAGCATTCAAATCCCTTCCACTGTTTTCTTTATTAAGAAAGGGATGTCAGTTCGAATGGACACCTGAATGCGAAGAGGCGTTCCAAGAATTCAAAATATTCTTGAGTCAGCCTCCGATACTGACCCGACCCATTGTTGGAGAAGACCTCGTCCTATATTTGTCGGTAGCAGACAAAGCTGTCGCGTCAGCTCTGATAAGAGAAGACGAGGTCGGACAACATCCAGCGTACTTCATCAGCAAAGTTCTACAAGGCCCCGAGCTAAGGTATCACAAACTAGAGAAGTTTTCCTACTCCTTAGTAATAGCCTCATGAAGGCTACGACCTTACTTTCAAGCGCATACAATAAGAGTCCGCACGAACCAACCCATGAAGCAAATCCACCAAAAAACGGATGTTGTAGGGAGAATGGTTCAATGGGCAATAGAGCTCTTCGAGTTCGATTTGAAGTACGAAACTCGGACAGCAATCAAAGCTCAATGCCTCACCGACTTCGTAGCTGAGTACACGGGAGACCAAGAGGAAAAGCCAACTACATAGGAACTCTATGTAGATGGATCCTCAAACAAGACAGGAAGCGGCGCAAGCATAATATTGGTCGATGAAAGGGGAACCCAAATAGAGGTTCCCTCAAATTTGAATTCCCAGTTTCAAATAATCAGGCAGAATATGAAGCCCTGATTGCTGGATTAAAGCTGGCAGAAGAAGTCGGTACAACAAAAGTGATGATATATAGCGACTCCCAAGTGGTGACTTCCCAGATAAACGGAGAGTATCAGGCAAAAGATCCAAATATGAAGAGATACTTGGAAAAAACTTTGGAGTACCTCGGGCGCTTTGCGGAAACCGAGGTCAAACACATAACTCGGGATCTCAACAGCAGAGCAGACGCCCTCTCCAAGTTAGCAAGTACCAAGCCAGGAGGGAATAATAGAAGCTTGATCCAGGAAACTCTCCAGGAACCCTCCGTGGTAAAAACAGAAGAAAGGCAAGTGGTCTTTGAGGTAATCGGATTAAACCTCGGATGGATGAACCCTTTGGTCGAATACCTGAAATTCGACATCCTCCCCAAGGAAGAAAAAGAGGCTAAGAAAATCCAGAGGGAAGCGCAACATTACACTCTGGTGAAAAATATCCTCTATAAGAGGGGAATATCAACACCATTGTTGAAGTGCATACCGACTTCGAGAACCACCGAGGTACTAGAGGAAGTTCATAACGGGATCTGTGGAAATCATCTCGGAGCCAGGTCGCTAGCCAGGAAAGTAATCCGAGCTGGATTCTACTGGCCGACCTTGCAGAAAGATGCCACAGAATTTGTGAAAAAATGTCAACCATGCCAAATGCATGCAAACTTCCACGTGGCTCCCCCCGATGAGCTCATCAGTATAACTTCTCCATGGCCCTTCGCAAAGTGGGGAATGGATTTGTTAGATCCCTTTCCCCAAGCATCAGGACAAGTTAAATATTTGATCGTGGAAATAGACTACTTCACAAAATGGATAGAAGCAGAACCACTGGCTACCATCACAGCCCAAAGAAGTCGGAGGTTCCTCTACAAAAATATCATCACAAGGTATGAGATCCCTTATTCCATCACTACAAATAATGGAACCCAGTTCACCGACTCTACCTTCAGAAGCCTGGTGGCCAGTATGAAAATCAAACACCAGTTTACCTCGGTGGAACATCCACAAGCCAATGGACAAGCCGAGGCAGCCAACAAAGTCATACTGGCAGGGCTGAAGAAAAGACTACAAGAAGCAAAGGGAGCCTGGACAGAAGAGCTCCCACAAGTGTTGTGGGCTTATCGGACAACGCCACAATCTGCCACTGGAGAAACGCCCTTCCGACTTGTCTATGGGATAGAAGCTATGATACCAGTAGAAATCAGTGAGCAAAGCCCAATGGTGATTCTCCATGATGAAATCGGAAACATGCAGGGGCACAAAGAGGAGCTAGAGTTGCTCCCCGAAGTCCGAGAACAAGCCCAGATAAGAGAAGCAGCGCTGAAGCAAATGATGGCTACCAGATACAACAAGAAAGTCATTCGAAGAAGTTTCGCACTAAGCGATCTGGTCTTAATCAGAAACGACATAGGAGTCAACAAGTCAGGGGAAGGAAAACTCGCTGCCAACTGGAAAGGACCCTACAAAGTCAGCGAGGTCTTAGGAAAAGGTTATTATAAGGTGACCGACCTAAGCGGCGCCGAGTTACCAAGATCGTGGCATGCTTGTAATATGAAAAAGTACTATAGTTAAGAGCGAACTCTACTCCCTGATGTACTCTTTTCCCAACTTCACGATTTTTTCCCAAACATTAAAGGGTTTTTTCTGAAGAAGGGTTTTTAATGAGGCATCATAGTAGAGCTAAGGGGAAAAATTATTAAAAACCCTTAGTAGCAGTAAAGCACATTCCCAAATTAATAAAGATCTTTTACAATATCTCTTATAAATTCCTTCTCGTTTATTTTTTCTTCCTACGAAACCGGCTGACTTAAGCTCGACAAAACGTGAATCCCATGAACCGACCTAGATGGTCGTCAGGATAAAACGACGAGGTACAAGTCGGTGTAAAGAGGTTATAAAAGTTGATCGTGAGAAACTCGGAGACATTCCGACTTATAAGTCGAAATGAAAAACCGAGTAGAAAAGAAAACGCATCGCAAAAATAACCTAAGTCATAGAACTCAATAAAACAAAGTTGAGTATAAGGAATAACAAAAAAGAGATAAAAAAAACCTAGGAAAACGCTTAAAGAATGTCCTAAAGAGAAAAGGCTTAGAAAGACAGACAAGCAAAAGGTTTTCAGAAAAGATTGAAGAGACTTCGAAAAATCAAAATCAGAAAGCATGCACACAAAAAGGTAACTAAAAACCCTTGTCCAAAAAAAGGGTATTTCTTCCGAAACTTAAAATCCTTATCCAAAAAAGGGTAATTATAAATATTTTGTTTACGGCCTTAAAAGGCCAGAGAAATGTTAAGTTATCATCACCACCAACAAACAATAAAGAGTTTAAAAAAGGGGGGACCCACAGGCCGGGCCCCCAGATAGCCAATAAATCTTTAAAGAGGAGTAGACGGATCACCACCAAAGTCGGGAAGAGAAGTCGGAGCGCCATCAGGACCAGGGAGAGAAGTGTCCATAGGAGTCGGAGAAGAGGTGCCGAGAGGTCGGGAGGAACTCGGAACATCCTTTTGACGAGGAGGGGACTCAGTGATTATCTGCCCCCGAGTCTTCAAATCTGACTCGGTGACGACCTCGGGAGCAGGGGGATAAACTATGGCACAATCAATAATGACCTTGTTAGGATCCAAAGGAGAGAGATCCAGGTCGGGAGCAAGGACTCCGACCTGCTCCTTAAAAATCCTCCAGGCCTCCTCCGCCCCCTCAGCAATAGAGTCCTCCAACTCGGCATAGGCAGTTCGAGAGTTCAACAAATCCCTCCTTACTGCCACAAGGTCCTCAAATAAACTCTGATAACTCTCCTGCGCCTACTTTCTCAAGCCCTCCTCCATGTTACATAGGGCTTGTAACTTGCTCTCCTTCTCTCGGAGGCCATCCCTCTCCTCCTTCAATTTGGCGACCTCCTTCTTCAACTCCTTCTCATGTTCCTGATATATGAGAAGCCTTCCCTCCAACTCTTCAACCTTAGAGGTTGAACCCAGAGAGCTAAGAGGAGTCTTCTCAAAAATATCAAGGAACTTGGCACAAATCCCCGCCACCATGATGCTCTCCTCAGCCAGAATAGTGAGGTGGTTCCGAATAGAAACATCATCCATACCTATACGGGTATGTGGATAGATGAACTTTCGGATAAATGCAGGAGCATCCACCTTAGCCTCACCTTCAAAAGAAGAGCCAGACTCTAAAGCCTTGCGCTTCTTCTTCTCTGGCTCAGGAGAAGGTCGGGGAGGAGGGGACGGCTGAGAAGAAGCCGAAGCAGGAATAACAATGGGTTGAGAAGGAGTCCCCAAATTTCGGGAAGAGGGGGGAGGAAGAGGAGAGCTAGTTACCCTGGCACCACCGGTTCTGGCGCGAGACCTCGCCCTGGCCTCCTTGACTCTCTGGTAAGACTCATTGGAATTCTTCCTCGCCATCTCTGTAAAAGAAAACAATTAGTGAAACAAGTCGGTAAACTTCAAGTCAGTAGAAACAAGTCAGAAACAAAATATTTAAAGGCTACCTAGTTGTGTCTGGACAAAAGACGTGGAGAAATTTTTTGGTATCCAGATATGGGGCCCTCCCCCATACTTCTCGGAGGAACCCCACAATGGCTGCCTCCACTTCATCCAGATCCTCCAAACCATATTTTTCACAAGGGGAAGCCTCTAACCAGTACAAGGGAAAGCGAGGGGAAGAATTCTCATCCAAGAAAAAGGGGTGGTAACCCTCTACGCCTTGAACTTTCAAAAAATAATTTTTGAAGTCATGAAAGGATTCGTCAAAAAGGGTGAAAACTCTCCGACCTTGTATAGCCCGGAAAGACACCCATTGTTGCTTATTATTTTGCCCACTGAAGGGCTTGGTCATATGGAAGAGATGAAAGAAAATTCTCCAAGAAGTCGGAAAGTCTAAAGCATGGCTGATAAACTGGTAGATTTTCAAAAAACCCCAGGAATTAGGGTGAAGTTGAGTAGGAGCAACTCGGCAGTGACGCAACACCGACATCTCAAAATCAGAAAATGGAAGAAAGACACCCAAACGGGTAACCATGCTCTCATACATAAAAAAGAAATGAGGGGCCGCCTCAGTGGCCCTCCCGAAGCAAACCCGGTCTTCCGGACCCGGGACCACCAACTCATACTTCGGCTCATCCTCCTCGGAAGTACAAATTCGGTGATGAGTGCGAAGGTTGGTGATAAATTCGGTGTCAACCAAAGGTTCCTCCCCCAGGACCGTAACATCAACCCACTGAGCAAGACTTTCAACAGAAGACATTTTCTTTCTTTTAAAAAGGGGTTTTTGTAAAACCTACAAAGGAAAAAGAAAAGAAAATAAAAAACATGGTCTCTAAGGGGGAAGTACGGAATCAAACAGAAACCTACGAATCAACCTATCCATCTGAAAAATAAAAGTACGCAAACCGAAAGCATGTTAGAAGAAGAAAAATCTAACCTTTATCTGAAAAAGGTTGGAGGGAATGAAAGCCTTCAAACGCAAGAATACTGCACGAACAGGTGGAGAGAAAATTTGAAAAATCACAGAAATGAAACAATGAGAGGGAAAGTATTTATAAACACGTTAGGGGCACAATGGTAAAAACGGGACAGTCATTAATGGGTGCACCGTTACCAAGGTAATCAATACCTACGCGAACCTCTAACAGACACGACGTTTGATTAGACGTAACTGTGAAAAATCAAAAGTCACGAAAGTCACGTCGGTTCCAAACAAACACGTCGGTTCCCTCCCAAGTCGGCTACGTCCCCGAGTAGAATACTCGAACCCAAAATCTTAAAATAAATTGGACTCGAGTAGGGGCACTGTTCATACCCTGGCCCAACGATAAGGCACAGGTACAAATAAAAGGCCCAATCCGAAGGGTTGAGCCTCACCTAGCACCGACCTTCCTCCTGTGAAGTCGGTTCTTACCACGACATACCCTAAAGAAGTCGGGGACGAGAGTTAGCTGGCAGATAAACATTCGTTTGAATGAGTAACTGCCCCTAGAATCTCTCTAACCACTTTCAAGAGCCATATCTTAACCTCCCTGAGATAAAGGGACGGTTAACACCCTAAAAAGTGGCACTACTTCAACGGTGGTTATTGGTTCACCACTATAAATACACTGACACCTCTCAAGTATCTTTAAGTCCCAATACTCTCTAGACCTGCTTACACCCTTGCTGACTTAGGCATCGGAGTGTCTTTGCAGGTACCACCCCCATTCGTTCATACTCACAAGTCGGACGGAGGCCCCCAAGGCGCAGACCCGCTCGAAGGCTTCCTTCCTCAGACGATTGGGCCAACCCAGCGAGTCCAGCCCAACAATCTCCGGTTACCCATCGTAACATGAATAAAACAAAATTATGGGACATATGGAGCTTGAGATTTTAAGGTTACAGAAATGTTAGATAACAATTTTATTTTAACTAAATCAACCAATTCAAATTTATATACTCACTCTTTTGTCTCTTTTTTTAGGGTTCGTTTGAAAAGTTTCAAAAGTAATTTTTTTGAGCTTTTGATTTATAAAAAATAGTAGTATTAATGTTTGGTATAATTTTCAAAACTAAATTGTAGCTTTCTAAGAAATTATTTAGGAGATTATAGAGAAGTTAAAAAAATGACTTCTCTCATAATACTACTACTTTTTATCACATTTCTATAAAATAAGAACTTTTAGAACAAAAAATCTGAATACAAAATAACTTATTTATAAGCTAACTTTTAATATAATAATCATCATCATCATCATCATCATCATCATCATCATCATCATCATCATCATCATCATCATCATCATTTCCTTCTCCTCTACCATCTCTTCCTCTTTCTTCACCTTCTTTCTCTTAATTTAATATCACACAATTAGTTTAACGATAACAAAAATAACACATAAATTTTTAATTAATGGCACAAAAAATCTATTGAAAATGATACCGAAATTTATTATAAATGACAAAAAATTTTTTAAAGAACAACAAATTCAAAATCTTAATTCACTCTACCAACAAAATACATTTAAATGTGGTTTAAAATCACAAAATACAATTTGTTACAAATAACACAAGAATGGTTAGACATTTTATATATGAGTTTAATACTACTCAATTAGTTCAATGATAAAAAAAATTAGTTAAAATTTTTTTTGTGTCATGGTTAAAAAATTTCAGTGTCAAAATAAGGAAACTTCATGTCTCACAGTTAAAAAATTTTGGTATTATTATAATAAATCCTACACAACTCAAAATTCTTCTTCCTCTTTCTCTTCTTTTTCATTATGTTTTTTTTTTTTTACATTTTCATAATTCTTCTTATTTCATCCACTTAACAAGAACATGCGTTACGGTTAAGAAATTTCGATGTTAGAATTAAAAAATTTTCTGAGTCATGGTTAAAAAGTATGATACTATTTCTAATAAATTTTACACAATTCAAAATTCTCCTTCCTCCTCTTCCTTCATCATCATCATCTTGTTTCACATTCTCATCATTTTTCTTATTCCACCATCTTAACAAAAATTTGTGTCACAATTAAGAAATTTTGGTATCAAAATTGAAAAATTTTCTATCATGATTAAAAAATTTCGATGTTACTTTTTTGGATAAATTCTACACAATTCAAAGTCTCTTATCCTCTTTTCTAACATCATCTTTTTCTCTTTTTATTTCACTTACTCATAATTCTTCTTATTTTACCCTCTTAATAAAAAAAAATCATACATATAAAAAGAAGAAATAAAAAATGCTCCAATAACGAAAAAGAGGAGGAAGAGAAAAAATAAAATAAAAAACAACAATAACAACAACAACAACAACAAAAGAATAATAATGAGAAAGAAACGAATGAAGAAGAAACGTAAAAAAAAAAGCGTGTGATTCATGCACATGTTGTGTGAGTGATTTTTCTTCGATTTAGGCTAACTTAGTTAAATTTTGTTGACAAAAACATTCGAATGTATAATAGAACGGTAAAAAAGGTTAAACATAGAATTAGAGGTATATAAGAATTAAGAAAAAAAGACTATTTTAAGGATACTACTCTATTGATTTTGGTCCTCCACAAACTTGAATATAGAATTAAAAAGAAAAACTCTTCATTAGTTCATTATTGGCTTATTTTTAGTATTGTATATTGAAAGATTATTGAATTTTTTGTATTTTTATTTAATGATTAATTAATTATTGATTAGGTCTGGTTGTTATGTACTACTGTTTTGTGCTTTTTTGCATAGTAATGTGATGTTGGAATGTTGGAATATTATGCTGTGCTTTGTTTATATTTTGGGTTTAATTGTGCTTAATTTGTGATTGTATTAAAAATTTTAAAAGTAATATAATGGGTATTAAGTTATTAATATTATGACAAATTTTCTGTTGTTATTTTATATTTAAATATTTTTTGTGTTATTT
>NC_029789.2:12053683-12089512 GCF_000816755.2 Arachis ipaensis | reverse complement strand
AACCGATTGAACCAATAAATTAGTACTTAAAATATTTCAATACCGATTCGATTTCTAGAACCTTGGTAATAACCAATATAGCTCCCAAAAAATTTATACATAGCAAGAAATATGCTGGAATAAATTTCGCAACATTAATTTACTTTATAATAATAATACACATTTTTTAAGAGTTAAATTAATGTTATGGATAATTTAAGAAATTACATCAATTAATCTCATAAATATTTAAAAGACTAAAACAATATGTATTTTTAGGGTTTTAACTTCTAGTTCATTCTTTTAAGGGTCTTTGAAAATTTTTAGGAATTAAATTAAATTCCAATGTTAAAAATACAAAAAAAAAATTAATTTAAAAAGAATTCAATTCATTTTTATTATTTTCTCTCAAAATACAATCTTATTTAATTAAGCCTGATTCAAAATTTTATGCCATTAGAATTTTTTTTAAAGAATAAAGTATCATTTTTATCCCCAATGTTTGGTGTAAGTCTTATTTAATTTGTGTCCCTAACTTTTAAGTGGTTCTATTTGTATCCCTAACGTTTATAAAAGTAATTCAATGTTATTCTGCCGTTAATTATACTAACAGATCAGATTGTATTTTTCAATTATTCTCACTTAGATATATTCATTCTCAATTAGGTCTCACTTGGATGTGTTTGATTTCAATATTGTACCCACTATTTGTGTTCACATTTAATTATGTCCTTAAAAAAGTGAATAATGTAAATGTTGTATGGATTAGTTTCAATTTTTGATGAACTATTATCCAGAGTGGATCATCAATTCTATCTCAAATATTTGTATTCTAACTCCAAATAAAGCTCATGATGATGTGTAATTGACGGCATCATAATATTTAATCACTTTTACAAACGTTAGAGATACAAATAAAACGATTTAAGCATTAGGGACACAAATAGAACTTACCCTAAAATTTTAATTCCAATTCTAGTCAGCAAATACAATACTAAGTCTCAGTTCTCAGCCTTTGAAAATCATAGTTATCAGAACTAAATTGGTAATCAAACCGGTCAGACAATCAGATCACTAGTTCAACCGGCGGATCACAAGTTGAACCGATTGATCCAGTCATAATTAAATAATTATATAAAATTTTATTTTATTTTTTATCTTCATAATAAATATCTTTTTACTTTAGTTTTATTTTGTATTTAATTAATTATTTTTAAATTTTAATAATTCATCAATTAGTTTATATTTATTATACTCTTTAAGTATTTACAAAAAAAATAAAAAAAATCATAAAAATAGAAAATATATTGTAATTAATAATTTTTTAAAAAAATTTAAATAGAAAATATATTGTAGTTAATAATTTTTTTTAGATTTGTAAATATAATTTAATTTTATTTATGTAATACATTTAACAAAAAAATTATGTATAGAAGATAATATATTTTCTGACTTTATTGGGTTTGACCGAAATTGGATCAAGTTAAATCGATTTTGAATCAGTTTGACTGGATTTTATCAAGTTTATTTAAGTTTGACTAAGTTAATTATTTAACTGATTTAAATAATGATTCATTTTTTTTTATTTTCATCAGGACCCAAGGCCCAAACAAAACACACCAACTACTCAAACAAAGTTTTGGGGAATTTTACCCCTCTCCTATAAGCATCAATGGTTGACACAAAAAATGGTGGAGTGTCGAAACAAAGAACTCTATGGACCATGATCCATATCCTGAGCTCGCTTTGCTACGATGTCCGCAGCAAAATTAGCCTCTCGAAAAATATGCGAAATATGAAAATCACCATGGCCTGCGAGCAGTTCCTTGATAGCACGAATGAGCAAAGTGCTCGCATGGAGCTCTGTATCTTGCCTTCCTATCAATTAAACTGTGCATACTGAATCTGACTCCACTCTCACGTTAGTAATCCCAATCTTAGTAGTAATTTTTAATCCCACATAAATTCTCCAAAATTCTGCCATTGTGATAGTGGTATTTCCAATCCTCATCATGAACGGAGCTACTATTTTTCCCGTTGAATCACACAAGAGGCCACCACAAGTTCCCATGCCAGTGGGGAGAAGAACTGAACCATCAGTGTTTAGCTTAAAACAACCTTCATTTGGGGGTTCTCACCCAATGTCTTCCACTTTTTTGTACCGAAGAGCTCCTCTGTTGTTCTCAATCAGTGTAAGAATTTTTTCATAGTTTCTTGCCAAGTTGCTAACTATGTGGAGAATTTCTATACTAAAGATACCTCTTTGATTAAATATGAAATTATTTCTGTTTCTTCAGGCAGTGTTGCAAATTGTGATGAAAGGGATGGGCCATGAAGTCCCATTGTGAGCAGCTGAGAAAAGGTTTTCTTCTAACCAATTCTTTAAATCTTGGTTAAAAAAATCCCTCTTATAGCTACTATTAACACTACTTTGCCATGTATTTCGGATACAGGGACAGTCGAGGAGCACATGAAGCAGTGATTCTTCTTGGCCAGGGTATTATGCATTATAGCATCCTCGGTAAGCTTTCTTCTTGGCCAGGGTATTATGCATTATAGCATCCTCAGTAAGCTTTCTTCTCTGTCTCTTTTTATTGTTAAGCAAAGTATTATGCATAATGAGTCAAGTAAAAGTCTTAAGTCTTTGGGAGATTTTTAACTTCCAAATATTTTTAAAATGAGGTTCTGTTACCTCTCCTTCTCCATAAAAATGATTATACACAAACTTAATAAAAAAATTTTCACTCGCCTCAGATATCCAACAAATAGAATCATCGCCCATATTGGCATTTGGGGCTTTTAGAATATGAAAATGATCTAGAATCTCTTCTGGTAGGATTTGATGCACAATCTCCCAATTCCAACTCCCATAGGTAGTAGCATAGGTGCTCACCATCTCTTGTAACATCTCCTGGCTGAGGTTAATAAGTACAAAATTCTTTACATTTGGTATTCCCAGAATCCAGTGGCCTTCCTAAAAAGAAATCATCGTACCATTGCCAATTCTCCAAACCAAATTAGTACTAAAATTATCCCAAATTTTGACGATGTCATTCCAAGCATTTGAATTACTATTCTTCAAGAAAACTTTGGGTATAACACTATCTCCACACCCATATTTTGCCCACATCACCTGAACCCAAAGCGCCTTTCTATTGTGGATAAGATTCCAACCCAACTTCACGAGGAAAAGTTTGTTGGTCTCATGAGCTTTTCGTATTCCTAGGTCGCCTTGATCTTTCTCCTTGCAAATGTTGTCCTAGTTAATTAAATGAATCTTTTCTCTTCCTTGCTGCATCCTCAAAGAAAATCTCTACATATCTTATCAATCTTGTTACAAACTGGTGTAGGAATATTCATAGTTTGCATGCAATAACTAGGAATAATAGATAGAATAGACTTCACTAGGGTGCATCTGCCTGCTGGGGAAAGGGTTTTCTGGTTTCAGCTAGAAAGCTTGTTTTGGATGCGGTCAATGATAAATTAAAAGTATTTTCGATTGCATTTTTCATGAATGAGAGGGACACCCAAGTACTTGTTAAGGATAAATAGAGATAAGAGATGGAACTAGTTGAAGTGTGAGGCGTATGATTGAAGAGTTCAATTGGTGTTTTTTGATCTGTAGTGTATGAGGGTAGTAGATTAATAAGATGAGTGGCTGTAAAGAAGGCTTGATCCCAAAACCTTAGGGGCAAGGAGGCTTGAGAGAGTAGTGCTAGGCCCATTTCAATTATGTGTCGGTGTTTCTGTTTAACTCTACCGTTTTGTTGGTGAGTGTGAGGACAACTAAGCCTATGAGCAATGCCATGCTGAATGAGGAATTCTGTGAAACTGTGAGAGAGGAATTCACCTCCATTGTTAGTTTGAAAGCTTTTAATCTTGTGTCCAGTCTTGTTTTCAAGTAGAAATTTGTATTGGGTAAAGGCTTAGAGAGCTTTAGCTTTGTTTTGTAGCAGGTATATGCATGTGTATCTGGTTTTGGTATCAATGAAAATTATATAATATCTAAAACCTGAACTATGAGAAGATATCAAAAACTCTGATAGATCTGAAAAGAGATCTAGCAGTGAGAGAGAAAGGGAGTAGAGAGTAGAGATATGAGAAGAGAATGAGAAAATGAATTCATTGATTCAGAAAAGCTGCTATATAGAGGAGGTTTACTCTTGTATTTATAGTCACGCTGAAGCAGGTTTTCTAACAACTAATTACCCTTCTAACAAACTTGACAACTAAGCATAACTAACTCCTAATTACATGCCTCATACTTTAGCTAGTTTCATCTTGTATCTCTATTTATCCTCAACATTCTCCCTCAACTTGAGCTTGGATTGGTCAACTAATCTTAGTTTGCATCTAATCTTCAAGAAGGCATCATATTGACTCATTGGCTTGGTAAGAACATCTGCAATTTGATCTTGAGATGGAATATGGGCTACACATGCCTGCTTGTCCTCAACTCTATGTCAAATAAAGTGGAGATCAATTTCGAAATGTTTGGATCAACTATACAGAATTGGATTCTGACTCATGAGCACTGTGCTTTGATTGTCACAAAATAATATTAGAGGAAGTCCAGTTGGTATGTGCATTTTATAAAGGATTTTTTGCAGCCACATAGTGTTTGTCATGGCATCAGCAATGGCCCTAAACTCAGCCTCATCACTTGATTTGGCTACAGCCGTTTGCTTCCTGCTTGACCAATTTATGAGATTCACCCCAAGGAATATGCAATACCCTGTTGTTGACCGTCTATCCACAGGATCTGCTACCCAATCTAAGTCACAAAAGGCTAAGATTCTGAAGTCGTTGCTTCTGTGAATTTCAACCCCAAAATTAATTGTCTCGGCCAGGAAGCAGAGTGTTCTTTTTACTGCCTTCCAGTATTGTTCTAGGGGTGCATGCATAAATTGGGACACTTTGTTCACGGAGAAGGCAATATCAAGCCTAGTCATGGTGGCATATTGCAGCCCACCCACTATGGATCTGTACAGAGAAGGCTTATCAAATGTTGTACCTGACTACCTGTTGTATCAAGCTTTAAGGTACTAGCCATTGGTGTGGTAACGGATTTAGACTCTAACATCTCAACTCTCTTCAATAGATCCTTGACATATTTCGACTATTTCAGCACTAGGGTATCAACTTTAGTTCTTTCAACTTCAATTCCAAGAAAAAAAATTCATTTTCCCCAAGTCCTTTAGAGTGAACACTTTATTTAATTGTTGGATCAAAACATCAACTTCAGTTTGATTAGTGCCAGTCATCAGTATGTCATCGACATATGCTAGAAAATAAGTTGTTGGAGCTTTACTGTGTCGAACAAAGAGACAAGGATCTGAGGTTGTACTTGGAAAACCAAAGCTTCTAAGTG
Organism: Arachis ipaensis; assembly: GCF_000816755.2. Lineage (NCBI taxonomy): Eukaryota > Viridiplantae > Streptophyta > Magnoliopsida > Fabales > Fabaceae > Arachis > Arachis ipaensis. Next base: position 12,084,162 of record NC_029789.2, on the reverse strand, counting down.
TGCTACTTAACTTCAGAAACCAGGCTCTTGGAGCATGTTTTAAGCCATATAAGGCCTTCTCCAATTTGCACACAAGGCCAGAACCAAGTGCATAACCCTTAGGTTGCACCATGTGCACTTTCTCATGTAAATTCCCATTGAGAAATGCATTGCTGAAATCAAACTGCCTCACTCTCCATCCTTTTGAAACAGCAATAGACAAAAATGTGCGTATTGTTGCAGGCTTGGAAACCAGACTAAAAACTTGATCATAGTCCAAACCTTCTCGCTGATGAAATTCCTTTGTGACCAACCTCGCTTTGTACTTCTGAATTGTCCCGTCTGGCTGTCTTTTGATGCGAAAAACACATCGACATCCAATTGGTTCAACTGTTGGTGACTCTTCAACCAAGTTCCATGTCTTTAACTTCAAAAGTGCTGCATAATCCTTATCCATTGTGACTTTCCAATGCGGAGAGGTTAGTGCTTGTACCACTGAAGAAGGTTCAACTTGTGTAAGGTATAAACTCTAAAGCATTACCCGAAACCAATGCAGTGAATAGTTTTGGCTTACAAATTTCTGCCTTACTTTTAGTAACCATAGGATGCATTCGAGTAGGCGCTGTAGTATGCAGAGCTGCGTGTCCTCTTTCTAGCTGCTCAGCTAACCCTGCATTACTTGAGAGAAACATAGAAGTAGAAGTAGTCATAACAGTATCATCAGTTAATGGATAGTTATGAGCAGCACTAATATTGACAGAAGACTCAGGTTGAGCTAAGGGTGTGGAGGATGGTAGAGATGGTTGGGAAAGGAATTGTTGTGTTGGGTCTGGTATTTGACGGTGAAGAGTGGTGTCAGAGTTAGGGACATGTGTTTCATGTATGAGAGGGATAGTGTTGTTGGAAGGACTGATTGAAGATGTGGCTAGAGTGTTGAGATGGTTTTGTTGGACAACGATGGGGGTTGGAATGAGGTACAATGGTGTAGAGCTTATGGTTTGGAGGCGTGGGACAGCAGATTTCAGTTTTGGAGTTTGATTAAAGAAGAGGGATTGACAAGGAAACTCAGATTCATCAAATAAGACATGTCTGGAAACGTAGAGTTTGTCGAAAGGTGAGAGACATTTGTACCCTTTATGATAAGAAGAGTAACCTAAAAAGAGACATTTGTGAGTTTTAAAATCAAATTTATGTGTTGTAGGGTTTAAATTGTGGATAACATGCACATCCAAAGGTTTTGAGGAACAAATAGTCTGGTTCTTTGTGATTGAGGAGTTCAAATGGTGTTTTCTGATCTGTAGTGTGTAAGGGTAGTAGATTAATGAGATGAGTGGCTGTCAAGAAGGCTTGATCCCAAAATCTTAGGGGCAAAGAGGCTTAAGAGAGTAGTGCTAAGCCCATTTCAGTTATGTGTCGGTGTTTTCGTTCAACTTTACCGTTTTGTTGGTGAGTGTGAGGACAACTAAGTCTATGAGCAATACCATGCTGAATGAGGAATTCTATGAAACTGTGAGAGAAAAATTCACCTCCAGTGTCAGTTTGAAGGCTTTTAATCTTGTGTCCAGTCTTGTTTTCAAGTAGCAATTTGTATCGGATAAAGGCTTGGAGAGCTTGAGCTTTGTTTTGCAGTAGGTATAGGCATGTGTATCTTGTTTTGGTGTCAATGAAAATTATATAATATCTAAAACCTAAACTACTGATGATTGGTGCTAGCCCCCAAATGTCAGAGTAGACTAATTCTAGGGTTGTGTTATAGTCAGTGAGTGAGTCAGAAAAAGGCAAATTATGATGTTTTCCTTGACAACATGCATTGCACAAAGGAGTAATAGCTGTTGTGTCTCTTTTATTCATATCATCATCCATAATTTTACAATGCTGCATTACTTTTGCTACTATTTTTGTAACCGGGTGTCCTAACCTTCTATGCCATACTTCAAACTGTGACACAGACGCAACTTTACAATGTGCATTTCTTCTTCTTTTCTTTTCTGTTTTTGTTCACTTTCTTTTTTTTGCTTTTCTGTTCAAGCTCAACACGACCTGGTCTAGACTTTTATACACTAAAATGAGATTCATGGTTACTACTATCAGATACAGTGGCTTTTATTACTTGCAAAGCTTTTTTTCTTCTTTTGAATGAAGGTAAACTGCTTGATGGTGCTGCCCTGGCCAATATGCCAATGTTATCAAATTGATAAAGTCCTCCTCTAAGAGACCATCTGAGAAGCAGTTCATTGGTCTCCTAAGCCTTAACCAAATAATCAAAAGGATGGAATTCAAAGAACACGTGATTATCTTGCGCACACTAATGAGGTTCTTTGTACTTGAGGGAACATGTAGTAGGTTTAGTAGTTTGAAGTAGTGTGTGTTGGGCTGATAAGGTGGGTTAGACACAGAAAATAACATAGTTCTATTAATATTATTGATGCACATACCTTGATCATTACATGTGAACACCTGCTCTGAGCCTTCATACTCTGAGCTTGTAACTAGATTGTTGCCATCAAATGTAAGGTGATGTGATGCTCCTATGTCCAGATACCACGTTCTATCTGTCAAAGGTGTAGTTGATGGCGCAGCTGCAACCAATACTCTTGGTTGTGAATCTGTTTGTGACTGAGGCTGATGAAAGGCTGAAGATGGTGGAGCTGGTGGATTTGATGCTGCTTCATAAGGTCTTTGATAGTTTTGATTAAACCTGTGATAACAATCTCATATAGTGTGTCCCATCCTTCCACCTAGCTGACATTGCGGCCTTGAATTGCCATAATGGAAGGATCTGCCACCTTGAAATCCTCGACCACGAGCTTGTCCTCAAAACTCTCGACTTCTTCCTTGATAGTTATATTGTTGATTTTATGAATATGTAGAGTAATTGTGGTGGTGTTCTTGCAGTTTTGATTTTGAACCTTGAGCCAAATTTACATGCATAGTGCCAAGTACATTCTTCTTAAATCTCTCAACTAATTCTTCTTGTGCTACTATTAATGCCTTTACCTCACTCTCAGTTATTTCATCAACCTTTGAATTTATCATAGTAATAAAAGCACTATAATCCTCATTCAAGCCTTGAGCTACTACTTCTACAAATTTCTCACTAGTAAGAGGTGCACCTAATGTAGAAAGTGAGTTTGTTACCTTTTTTATCCTGGACATATATTCAGTTACAGATCCTTGAAGTTTGATGGTCTTAATTTGTGTTTTCAGCTGCTTTACTTTTGATTTCATCCGTTTTTTAAAATAATCTTCCAGTTTGGATTGAGATGATCCTTGAGCGATTTTATGAAGGCCAGTGGTTGACGTCTTCATCGAACGAAGTTGTTTTCATCGTGCTTGAACGCGATGGTGTTGATCATTGTTCTAGGGTTCATAGTTGCGAAAGCTGGAATTTCACTTGGTAGCACCATGGATCAGAACCTAGAGCTCTGATACCATGAGAAGACATCAGAAACTCTGGTAGATCTGAAAAGAGAGCTATGAGCGAGAGAGAAATAGAGTAGAGAGCAGAGAGATGAGAAGAGAATGAGAAAATGAATTCATTGATTCAGAAAAACTGCTATACAGAGGAGATTTACTCTTGTATTTATAGTCACAACTGAAGTAGGTTTTTCTAACAACTAATTACCCTTCTAACAAACTTGACATCTCAACATAACTAACTCCTAATCACACACCTCACACTTCAGCTAGTTTCATCTCTTATCTCTATTTATCCTCAACAGTACTTTCCAAGGTTTGCTGTGAGAGCGTTGCCGAGCTCCTGGCTTAGATGTTGTCTGACTGTATGGTTGACATTTCTAGAGAAGTAAACACATGATTTATTGAAACTGATCTTTTGTCTAGAGCTATCACAGAAAATTTGAAGGGCTTCCTTAATAACTTTGACTTGCTTCTTGCTAGCTTTAGTGAATAAAATAAGGCCATTTGCAAAAGCAAAGATGAGAAATCTTAAGACCATTTCTGGATAGGGTTATAGGTTCTCACTTCTTGTCCTCCACTAATTTATAAATAAGCTGAGATAATCTTTCAATGCATAAAACATAAAGAGAAGGGGATAAGGGGTCTTCCTGTTTAATTTCTCTGGTTGGGATGAAGTTCTCTAAGGGTGAGCCATTCCAAAGAAGGTTCATAGTGGGAGTAGATATGCAATATGCAATAACATTAATGATGCTCTCAGGGAAGCTGATATCTTTCAAAGTATCAACAACAAAGGACCAGTTAAGTCTGTCGTAAGCTTTTTCCAAACCTATTTTAATGGCCATGAGACCTTTCCCATGAGTTTTCTCATGGTATGAACTACCTCTTATGCAATTAAAATATTGTTTGCACTAATCCTGTCAGGAACAAAATTAGTTTGGGTGTAAAAAATTAGAGTAGGCATATAATTTTTCAGCCTCAAGGCAATATAATTTTAGTGACAACTTTATAACACACATTGCAAAAATGCAAAGGCTAATAGGCCTAAAATGACTAAAATTCTCTAGAGAGAAAATTTTGGGGATAATAGCAATAATGGTTTGATTAACTATTGCAATATTATTAGGCTCTCTAAAAATCATTCTCACCCAATCAAAAAAAGATTCAGCCACTACACTCCAAGAATGTTGAAAGAATTTAACAGGGAGTCCATCGCTTACGGGTGCCTTCCAACTTCCCATGCTAAAAATTGCATCCTTGGTTTCCTTTAAGGAAATTTCGCGTGCAATGTCCATATAATCTTCGTCATTTAGCCTAGGGAAGCAACCTGAAATTAGAAACATATTAGTGTTGCAATCTATAGAGTAAAGAGATTTAAAGAAATTAACTCCCAAAGCCTTTAAGGTGGCCACATGGTTTCTCTTCGTTCTTCCATTTGCCTTCTGGTAAAAATAACTTGTATTCTTGTCCCCAAATTGTATGACCTTACATTTTGACATTTGTTGTTAGTATGATTCCTCCTGAATAACAATAATTTCATACTCTTTCCATAGTTCTTTTTGAAGTTTGTCAAGAAAGGGGTTTGGCTGAAAGGACAAACTATTATTGATACCTTCCAGTCTTGAAATTATTTGTTGTTTCTTCTTGAAAATGTGACCGAAGACTTCTTTATTCTAGATTTTGGCATTTTCGATAATTCTTTTAATGTTCATAGGAAGAACATCTTGTCTACTCCAACTTTCAGCCACTAACTTTTCGTCATCTTTATGCAAAATCCATGGCGCAATAAACCTAAAAGGCTTATTATTCTGCTCTCTATCCTATCCCTGAAAATTCAGCAAGATAGGGAGGTGATCAGACTTTAGTTTAGGTAGATGTCTAACCCCTACATTAATAAATATGTTAGAAAAGTCTAGGTTGCTCAAGCAATGATCAAGTCTTCTTTTTATCCTTCTCCTTTGCCAAATGAAAAGAGGGCCTGAGAAACCTAGGTCCTTCAAATCACTACAACAAATATGGCCTTTAGCAACGCCAAATTTTGCAATGCCTTAAAACCGTTCTCTTAGATAGGTTTAGACAACAGATTTTTAAAGTGTTACTGTTGAATTCAATTTTTCATCAATTTATAGCAACAAATTAAAATCGTTCTGTTTGACTATTTTAAAGAACGGTTTTATAACCGTTACCATGATTTGGCTTTAAGCAACGGTTTTTTATCGTTGTTTAAAGAATTACACAAAGAAAACGCATTAAAACTGTTGCCAAAATGCTACACTTTAAAACCGTTCCATTAGATGGTCTTAGAAAACGGTTTTTACAGTGTTGCTGTTGAAGTTCATTTTTTCATTATGCTATAGTAACCTATTTTTATTATAAATATATAATAAATATTAATATAAAGAAATAAAATTAAAATAATTTTAAAATAAATATTATATATCTATTATTGATTATTAATTTTTTCCTAATTAATAAAGGAATGAATACATAACAGCAAATAAGACTAAGAAAGCCCTCCTTCTCTTCGAAACCAAAGAGCTTCCTCCCTCCACCGTACCGAACCCTAACCCACGCCTCAGAATGTGAAAAGTCATCGCACCGCAGCTCTCCATGAAGCCGTAAATCTCACCATCATCGCAAGTCACCAGGAAGCCCCAAATCGCCACTCACCATCGTCGCACCATCATTGTCGCTGCATTCTTCCCGATATCGTCGCTGCCTCTTTCTTCCCGGCGTCGCTGAGTCTCTCCGTGGCGTCGCTGCTTCTCCCCTCTCCGAGGCTTCACTGCTTCTCCACGGTGTCCTTGCTTCTCCCCTGTTCTTTTTCTACGTCGCTATTTCTGCTTCATTGTCTTGGCTGATTGTGGATTGTGTTTCGCTGCTGCTGCTGCTTCGCTGCATTGCCGGTTGTGGTTTGTCATCTGTGGTAAGTGGTCTTCATCTCTGATTTTTGTTGCTTAGTTAGGGTTTGATTGGCTGTTGGGTGTTTTTGTTGGCTGTGGAAAGTGGTGATGTTTGTGAACATGAGCAAGATGAGTGTTGAATGTTGACTGAGTTTCTGTTCTGGTTTGAATTTGGACTGCGAACTTGTGAAATGAACCTGGGGCTTAAGTCAGTCTGTTATTTAAGGTAGCAAAACTTTTATTATCTGCGAATAGTGTGTTCGGTGGCATTATGGTTCTGTTTCTCTGCTTTCTTTGAGGTGTTTTATGGTGGATGCCCAATAACTCTTTATTGAGGATTATAGAGTAATTTCTATATCGCTGTTTTTCAATTGTTTATTTTTTATTTTATTTATCTGCTTTGTTTATTTTAGCCTTATTTTATAATGTTATTATTTCAGTGAGTTGTGGACTGCTTTTCATATTGGTTGGTTTCATCTGGGATAACAGAGGAATTTCATGCTTATTCCAACTATTTGACTTAGAGATCAGCATAAATTATGCTCTTCTTCCTACATGCCTCAATTAATCAGGAGAAATATTTGTTGTTTTAAATATTTGATGGAATAGATAATTTTTTTTTCATTTGAATTAGCTTAATGAGAATAAAATTTATCATTTTATTCTTTGAACTACCCTGGTAATTGCTTGCTAGTTGCTACTTGCTATCCATAAGTGCACTACAATATAAACCAGTTGCCACTCTTGTAAAAAAAGTTACAAAACTCCTTTCTTTTTTATTTTGGTCATGGGTTCTGTTCTGAAACTTCATCAGAACTAAATTTTATATAAAAGACCTTCAATTAACAAACTTAAATATACTTTATTAAAAGTCCTTTAGTTTAAAAGTGGGCTAAATTATATTAACAAAATAATTTTTTGGACCTCAATTATAGAAGGCATTTGAGAAGAGTTTCAATTGAAATACTCTTTGGTACAGTGCTATTCTAATTTTGATTTGGCAATTTGTTATCTCAAAATGCTGTTCTCATTTAAAGAAAAGTTATCCATTATTTGGTCTTTGTCAGTTTACACTTAGTTAGAACAGTTTATTTAAAGTTTCAAAAAATGCATTTATATATCATTCATTGCATCTCTGAGTAATTTATTTATATACTTCGTTCACTTTGAACGGTTTGTTGCTTATTTTGAGAAATCAATTTATTTCAGGCATGAAAGTGATAGTAACGTTAGTATTACAGTTATGGTTATGAATTGCTTATATTTTTATTCTTTGTTGCTGTTGTAGTTTGTCTCTTTAAAATAAAAAAAAAGGGTTGTCATATGTGGGTTGTCTCTTTGCTGCTGCTGCTTCACTGCATCGGCCGTTTGCGGGTTGTCATCTGTGGTAAGTGTTCTTCTTTGAGTTTCTGTTGCTTAGTTAGGGCTTTGGCTGTTGGGTATTTTTGTTGGATTTAAGAAGAAGAAAGGAAAGTGGTGATGTTTGTGCATTGTTCAAAAATTATTTTGAGGCTTTATTTAGCTAATAAGATAGAAAGGGAAATTTGTATTTGGCCGTTTGTGCATTGTTCAAATTCAAAAATTGTTTTTGCATTGTTTATTAATTTGAGTTCTAGTTAGCAAAACTCATCACTGTACTAATTGTTTTAGATTTTTTCTTGGGGATAGAGTGTAGTAGAAGAAACATATGATGATGCTGTCTATTTGAAGATGAGCACGTTTTGTTAGTGCATTGTGTTCTGGATTTCTGTGTTGCTAAACTTGATAATTCTATTGTTTGATTTTTTAGTTATCTATCACTTTTGAAAATAAGATTTCTAAAAATTGGTTTTAAAAGTGAATTTTTTGTTAAAAAAATCTGGTTATGAATTACTTATATTTTTATTCTTTGTTGCTGTTTTAGTTTGTCTCTTTAAAACCAGAAAAAAGAATCAAATAACGGGTCTCTCTGTAGCTGCGACTACCTTAGACATTGAGCTACACTACAGGTAAATTATTTAATATATTATCTTTTTAAATTTGTTTGAACATTTAATTGTTAAGAATATTTACTGATTAATTGATTGCTTAAGCTTCTTTGCATAGTTTGTTAGATACAAATTGTTAGTCTCATGATTGGTTGAGATGTTCTCTTTTGAATATGTGTGGTTGACTTCTAGAAATTCTTTAGATGCAATGAGCTCTTGATTGAAAAAATCACTTATAGTTAGTCTAAAACATATGTCCGTGTCTTTTATTTTAGTTGACAAAGTAATGGACAAAGGGTGGACTAGTTTACCAAGACATACTGAGGGTTACCAACATGGTGTTAATTCATTTTTGGATTTTGCCTTTTCTAAAGGTAGACCACAAGGACAAGAAATTCTTTGTCCTTGTTCTATATGTAATAACTTTAGTTGGGGGCGAAGGGATGAAGTTTATGATCATTTAATAAGTAAGGAATTTCAAAAAGGTTACACTGTGTGGGTTCATCACGGCGAAAGGATAAGTCGCATGGATAGTGAAACCGATGAGAGTGAAGTCCATGAAGGATTTGTCGACGACATTCATGGGCTGCTAAACGAGATGTTTCGGCATGTGCTTGAAGGAGATAAAGATGGTGATGGGCCAAACGAAGATGCAAAAAAGTTTTATAACTTGCTTGAAGAAGGAAAACAAGAGTTATATCCTGGCTGTAAAAAAATTTCGACATTATCATTCGTTATCCGATTGTATTTGTTGAAGACTCTTAATGGTTGGAGCAACGCATCCTTTACTGCTCTACTTGAATTACTGAAAGAAGCGATTCCTCATTTGAATATTCCTGATTCTTTCAATAAAATCATGGCCATGGTAAAAGATTTAGGACTTGGTTATAATAAAATTCATGCTTGTCCCAACGATTGTGTTCTGTTCCGGGATACATATGAAGATGAAGAATTTTGTCCTATTTGTGGAGCTTCCAGGTACATAAAAAATGTTGAGGTAGATATAGAAGTTGATAAGTTGAAGAAAAAACATGTGCCTGCAAAGGTCTTGAGGCATTTTCCCTTGATTCCAAGGCTTAAGAAGTTGTTCCTGTGTTCAAAAACAGCTGAATCATTAAGGTGGCACGATGAACATCGTTCAAAGGATGGAAAGTTAAGACACCCAGCTGATGGCCAATCATGGAAAGACTTTGACAGGCTTCATCCCGATTTTGCTGAAGAATCTCGTAACATAAGATTAGGGCTAGCTAGCGATGGATTTAATCCATTTAGAACCATGAGCAATGATAATGATGGCCTTATTATGAGCTGTTTAATAAGTGCTGATTTGGTTTTAGTGAGTGGAGTGCTTCGAGTAGGATCCGACCCCATCCCAGCAGTCAAACTCCTTCCTGACCCCGCTCACCTGCCTCTGAAGCTGGAATGCCTTTCTAGAGGGGGCTACCCTACCCGAGGAATCGATAAGTTTGAAGTGGGATGTGGAATGTGATTGGGGATGCCCATATTAGGGGAAGTTTCGGACAGTACTTCACCAAAGCGAAAACGAAAGAGACGAACTCCTATATTCTTAAGAAAGAGACAACCACTTATTCGTGCTCAACCAACCTACGCTCCTTCTTCTAAGATAAAGGACGAAGAACGAAGCTCCAAGACAGAACCGAGACCGATACCCATATTATCGCAGACTAGGCGCACAAGACCCCATAGCGCACCCAACCTCCAAGACCGGTAGTTGTGTTTTTGTCTTCCTTCTTGCCCGCTTTGGGTTTGGTTGGTTTGAACATAGGATAGGCTCAAGATTGGAAGATCCTAGCTACGCCATACGTTCAATACAAAATCTGGAAAGCTGCAGGGATGACAAAAAGCCTGTGTTGCACTGAAAAAAAAAGGAAACCTAAGAGAGAGAAGACGCTTTTAGGTTTCTTCCTCCCGCGCCCGCCGCCGCCCGGCCCGCGTTAGAAGGGAAGATTAGCAAAGCGAGAAAAGACAGAGGGAGGGGGAGCAGCATCTTATTCTCTTCGCGAGAACTTCCCGATTGGAGAAGCATTCGGAACGGGCTCCGCGTTCATTTCGTTGGCAAAAACGATCCACAATCCATTCGGGGCTTCGGGGAACCCAAAGAAGTCTTTCGACTTGATTCATAGATTGAATCAATGATAGATAGAAAAAAGATATCTCGTTCAGCTATCTTTTTTTTTTCTCTACTCTAAAGAGGAATAGAATAGACACCCCTTAGATTTCTATGTATCCTAAATCCCCATTTTTTTAGAGAGAGCAGATCAGATATAACGCTAAAAAAAATGGAGAGAGAAAAAGAGCAGATGGATCCTATCCCCTATATCGAACACTAAATCCTATCTATTGATAGATATATCTTCCTTCGTCAAATATTGAACTTTGCCTTTTTGTAGGAATTCTTCATACTCATATCCAAGGCAGCTTACCACAAGCACCCTACCCCATACGACTTGTTTTGTTGGGGTTCGCCTTTTTATTTAATCAAACAAAGTCAGTATAAGTAGTAGGGGCTTCATAGCGACTTTCATTCTAAAGGAAACAAAGATCCCCACGCTGAGGGATGAACCTCGCCAAATGATCTTATGGATCGCCCATCCCATCTTTTAGGTTCAATTTGGGCAATATGTATCCCGCTGGGTATGGCTCGTAGTAAACCTCTGTAAGATAAGTAGGATCATAGGGTAGGTAACCCTTTCACCATTCTAAAAGAATGGTACCTTCAAGTAAGCAGGTCTCTTCAGGCACTCCCAAAAGAAAAGAGAGAATTCCATTCATTTTAGCCTCTGAGCGAGGATACTCCAACAAGAAGAGCCTAACCAGGCCCTTGAGATAACAGCCCATACTCCGGGATCAATGCTGGGCACGGGGGTTAAAGTAAGAGTGATTGACCTACCTTCATTCCATACGTGCCTGCTTACCATGCTTGAAGAGTTACTTCTTAACTACATGAGTAGACTGCTTTCCTTAATCGGCTACGCTCCTCTGGAACCGCTATTCTAAATTCCAATCCAGTAACCTGGGAAAGGAAGAGAAGGGGAATGAAGGAAAAACCTTCTTCCATAGAAGAGGCTAATCGTGCTGATTTGGTTTTAGTGAGTTCATATGGGTTGATTTTGCTGTTTAGTGCTGCTTTATCCTTGTTAATGGCTGATTTCATGCCTTGTTTTGATTGAGCAATGATGATGATGGCCTTATTCTGAGTTGTTTTATAAGTGCTGATTTGGTTTTAGTGAGTTCATATGGGTTGATTTTGCTGTTTAGTGCTGCTTTATCCTTGTTAATGGCTGATTTCATGCCTTATTTTGATTGAGCAATGATGATGATGATGGCCTTATTCTGAGCTATTTTATTAGTGCTGATTTGGTTTTAGTGAGTTCATATGGGTTGATTTTACTGTTTAGTGCTGCTTTATCCTTGTTAATGGTTGATTTCATGCCTTGTTTTGATTGAGCAATGATGATGATGGCCTTATTCTGAGCTGTTTTATAAGTGCTGATTTGGTTTTAGTGAGTTCATATGGGTTGATTTTGCTGTTTAGTGCTGCTTTATCCTTGTTAATGGCTGATTTCATGCCTTGTTTTGATTGAGCAATGATGATGATGATGGCCTTATTCCGAGCTATTTTATTAGTGCTGATTTGGTTTTAGTGAGTTCATATGGGTTGATTTTACTGTTTAGTGCTGCTTTATCCTTGTTAATGGCTGATTTCATGCCTTGTTTTGATTGAGCAATGATGATGATGATGGCCTTATTCTGAGCTATTTTATTAGTGCTGATTTGGTTTTAGTGAGTTCATATGGGTTGAGTTTGCTGTTTAGTGCTGCTTTATCCTTGTTAACGGCTGATTTCATGCCTTGTTTTTATTGAGCAATTATGCTGATGGCCTTATTCTGAGCTCTTTGTATAGAGACAACAGTGAAGAAAACACGAGGTCCTACACAATGCTTGAAGATTCATGTAAGACAGTTGGAAGATAGAGAAGAAATTACTCTAGATATTGAAGAAGAGGCAATTGGTCCTACTGATGAAGCTGTAAATAACTTGAGCAAATTTTTGGGCACAGTGGCAAGGAATTCAGATTTTTGTCCATTAATTTACACAAATTGGAAGGGATTAAAGATAAAGAAGCCATTTGGGAATATGTTCAAGTGAGAATATTATTATTGTTTCTTTTAAAAACTATTTGGAAATGTACACATGTATTTTATTCTTACTAGCAAATAATATTTGTGTTTTATAGGCTAAGTTCATTACTCCAACTGAAGGAAAGAGGATAGTCCTTGCTTGTATCAATGACAACTGGAGACGGTATAAGACCACAATCAAGCAAAATCATTTTCTGCCATACAAATGTGTTAATGAAATGCTGAAAAATCGTCCTAAAAGCATACTTGAGAGTCATTTTCGCAAGTTGATTGCTTATTGGAGAACTGAGAAAGTTAAGGTAAGACATGTGCAACTTATTGTAGTCTGTTTATGCAATTATGAGTTATATACATTTATGAGAGAAATATGATAATTTTTTGATAATACTTGTCTCTTGCTATGTAGAAAATGTTTACGCAGAATAAGAAAAATAGGGCACAACAGAAATTTAGCCATCGAAAGGGACCAATAAATTTTGTAAGAATACGTGCAAGATTGGTACAATTTTTTATTCTTTGTGCATTTGTATGTGTATGTGGGGTGCAAGAATACGTGCATTTTTAACTCTATATAAATGCTTGTTGAACTGGACTTATAGGCTGCTTCTAAGGAAAATAATGAACCACCTACTCAAGCAGAAATGTTTGTTGAGACTCGCCAAAGCACAAAGGGAAAATCATTGGATGAAGACACTTTGGATGTTATTGTAAGTATTGGGAGTTAATTTGATTAAAATAGGTTATGGATTTCTTGTGTCTTGGTAATTTGTCCATCATTTGTGGTTATCTTTATGCTTGCAGTTGAGTTAAACAATGCTGATACTATTCTTAATTGCTATTATTTGATTTGATGTTGTCAAATGATATATGTTTTGAGTCCAAGTGTGTCGTTATTCTTTTTTGTTATTATTATTTTTCTTCACATTAATATAGGCACATCTGCAAGCTGAGAATAAAAAGTCTAAAGAATCAGCAATTAGAGCTTTTCAATCCATATTTGGGAAAGAGAAGGCAGGGAGAGTGCGATGTCACGGAAGAGTTACCACACCAACTTTGTTGAAAAAAAAATGAAGAAATTGTCACCCTTAAGCAGCAACATGCAGTTGAGAAAGCATCATTAGAGGGTAAAGTTGATGTGATGCAAAAAGAAGTAGATGAACTAAAATCGCTTGTTAAGATGATGTTGCAACAAAAAAGTTCAGGAGTGGACCTTGAGATGTTAGCTGCTCAACTAGGAAGCACTTTAGGCAATCCGAACAATGATGCACATGAGGAGGTATTATTTATTGTTAAAGTTTCTATATTGTTATCATATCTTAAATAATGGTTGATTATGTTGATGCTAATTCAATTGTTTTGTGTATCTAAATAGAAGAATGTTATGATATATATGTTTCTCCTCTCTCTCTCAAACATTTTTAGTAGACATTATTAGTATTAAAGATGTGTAGTTTTATATTTGATTTTTTTCTTTTTTTACAGGAAAACTATGTTGAAGGGAAAATCGAACTTGATTAAGGTCAAATTTTTAAGAGCAAGTGTTATAGAGTAAAAGTCATGAACTTGTGGATCGGACACGATGATAAATCTATTTGCTACTTAGCTATTTCAACTCTTCTTTGTTATATTTTTTGCAACATTAGATGATATAGTTCGAGGTTGTCATGATAGTATTGTGGTATTTTAAATGTGATTGTGGATCTTACAACAATCTTTGTAAGTCAAATTTGATGAAAAGTGTTCAATTATTTTTCTTTAGTGACTTTATTCAAATAGTTTAGATTATTTATTGACTTTAAATAATTAAAAAAATGAAATTAATTTTATTCACGAGAAAACTACTATTGTAAATAAAGAATTATATATTACAAAAAACCGTTGTCAAAAGTTACAAAGGACAACGGTGTTAAAACCGTTTGCCAAAAAACAACATCAACGGTAACGCTTTAAAATCGTTGTCTTAGATGACTATAAAATGGCAATGATTTTAAAATCGTTGCCAAAAAAACTAACGGTAACGCTTTTAAACCGTTGTCTTAGATGACTATAAAATGGCAATGGTTTTAAAACCGTTGCAAAAAAACCAATGGTAACGGTTTTAAACCATTGTCTTAGACAACTATAAATTGGCAACAGTACAAAAATCGTTACCAAAAAATGACACCAACGGTAATGCTTTAAAACTGTTGCTGTTGTGGATAACAAAACTACAACAGTTTAAAATCATTGCCAATTCAGGTACTGTTTTAAACCGTTGTATCAAGAAAAAGAACGGTCTAAAATCGTTGCTTCTCGAGTAACGGTTTGAAACCGTTGTTTAAAATTTGTGTTCAAAATCGTTGCCTATACCAGTAACTTTGGCAACAGTTTTTTGGTTACCGTTGCCTTAGGTCAAAAACCGTTGCCTTTGAGCATTGGCAACGGCCGCATATACCACAGGTCAAAAATCGTTGCCAAAGCATTGCCTAAAGTTTAGGGAACGGTTTTTCAATATACGGCAACGATTTTTGACCGTTGCGAAAAGCCTTGTTTGTTGTAGTGAAACCACATTTAGTAATACAGTTTTTAAAATATTGAGTATCTTGAGAGAGATTAGAAGAACCCCTTGTATCCTATAAAGAGAGAATATAGTTAAAATCATCCCCTAAAGTCCAGGGTCCACCTATATTGTTAGCTAAAGTCTCTAAATATCTCCAAAGATCTTTTCTAATTCTTACATGGGGGCTCTCGTAAATGATCGTGAAGTTTCAAGGTTCCATATTATCCCATCTCACTTCCAAATGAATAAACTATTTATGGATGATAATGGGTTTGACAGTCCAATATCCTTCATCCATAAACACCATACGCCCCCTGTAAAACCATTTGCGTCACTAAAGCAATGAGAGTTAAAACCCAACTTAATAACTGGTTCTACATTGGAGCCTGAAATATAGGTTTCAAGTAAAATATAGAATTTAGTGTTATATCTAAACCTTAAATTGGAGATAATAGATGTAAACCTCTTAGAAGAGACTCTTTTACAGTTCCAGATAATAATATTCATGATATACATAATTAAATAAGAAATAAAGAAACTGAAGCAAGAGAGAAAAAAAACTCCCTGGTTCCAAGCCAATTGAAAACACGCTATGCTTCCATAGTGCTGGGTATCGCTGACCCTTTATCATTTCCATTTTGGAAACTATCACTTTGGATAGAAATATAATTTTCCAACATAACATCATCTTGAATAGAATTTTCTATTTCTAGCGGTTTCTCCTTAAAGTGCCCATATTCCTAATCCTTATGAGCCCCCTCCAGATTTTTCGATATCATAGGGTGTGAGTTTATATTCTGGATGTCTTTAAAAGAGGACAGAATGTCTTTTTGATGGTGGTCACTGAAATCTTTAGCAAGTCTATAAAATTGATCCTAATGATCTTGATGCCCGACATCATCTTTTTTCCAGATTTTTGATTCTGTTGATTTTTTTCTTTGCGTGCAACTGTAGTTTCTTTGTCTTACTTTGTGCTTCCTATGTGGTTTTAACTGGTAATATTCTTTTTAACCGTCTCTTCTTCCTCCCCGTAATAGTCTTGCCGCCATTGTTATTGTTGGGCCCCATTCTCTAATTTAAAACATTCTTTTCATTTGTAGCATGTTAATGGTTATGTTTCATAATTCTTTCCTCCCCCTGTTGACTACCTATTTGGTTAAGCTTATCATAATTTTCTTGACTTTTCTCACTTGGATTCATATCTCGAAGGACTTCAAATCTAAAAGAGTAATTTCTTCTTTTATGATAATTATGAGCATCCTCCAATTTTTGTCTATTTCCTTTTTGTAATTTTTTTACCACCATCCATGGTCCAAAGTAACTTTTCTTATTTGTGACCTCGGATTCTTTTTCAAATATTACATTTTTCAAATTATTTGAATCACCTCCAGAAGATTGATTTCTGGTATCTTTCTCTGAATTTTTTGCCTCAATCTTTTCTTTCCCTTTTGGGCCTCCTTGTCGTCTTGTTGCTATCCATCTTGTACGGCGGCACCACCATTATTCTGCTCCTGGTTGCTATCAATTGGCAGCACAAAGGTATTACTTCCAGCTTTTTCTACCATCTTTTTTGGGCAAACATCCATCTTGTGACCATATCTCCCACAAGCAAAACAAATTTGGTGGAGTCCTTCATACTCCAATCTAAAATCCTTCTCAAGTGCAGTAAATGATGGAACCATCTTCTTCCACAGGTCAATTTCCACGCAGATACAGGAAAATTTTCCCCTTGAGTGGATTGAAGTTAATTCATCAACCCTAAGCTTAGTCCTTAATACCTCCTACCTTCTATAGGAAATGCTTGTTATACAATTCAGCGGGTAAATTTGGGATTCTCACCCAAACTGCGACTTGTTGGACTTAAGGTACCTCCATCTCTGTATTAGTAGATAATGATCAGCAATCATCCACGGGCCCTCAAACAGAGTGTGATTGTACTCATTCTGATTTGCAAAATGCACCAGGAAGCCAAGTCCATAGCGTACACTCTCTTTTTTAGCCCATCTTTTAATAATCCAGCATTCCATCACCTTTAGACTGATTCTCTTGCCCAATGATTTTAATATGAGCGCCTGTTTTCATGGCCTACATCATTCGTCGTATTCTTCCAAAGTCACATCAAGTTTTGGTTTTAGATTGAAGGGAGTCAATATGTCCTCTACAGGATCCATGAACTCCTTGTTTGAGAGATAATCCTCCGTAACCAAATCTACAATTTCTTTCGGATTGAGGTTGTCCAAACCATCAGCCACCAAACAGTCTTTATATGAGACTTTTGGGGATCGATTATGAATCTCACCAGTATCATTTGTAGTCTTTCTCATATTTTCACTTTCTTCCTTATCCATGTCTACATCTTTAGGACCATGAATTTTTTCTCCCATATCTTCATCTTTCCTTTTATTGCTATTCATTTTGACTTTTTTAGTGCTTCTAGCCACCAAATCTTCTTTTTTCGGTGACCGTTTCTCAGTGTTGATGAGAGAGAGATCAGAGCTCATGATTTATTTAAGGTTTTCTATTGTAATGAATAAATAAGTAAATAAATAGGCCTTTGAGCAATGCAACATAAAATGCTAGTGCAAAATTTCAAATCTATATACTGTGCAACAACGACATATTCAATCTAAATTAGTGACCGGATGACAGAGTTTTTTATCCAACCGATTGGATCGGACCGAATTTAATAACTATGTGAAAACAAACGCTACTAAGAGTTTAGATAATAGTAATATGAAAAAGATAAGTGCTACACATACAAGTTGAGCCAAATCCAACCAAAAAGACGCTCACCCATACGAGCGTGTTGACACGCGCGCCACTCAACGGTTTTCATAGCGCGCTTCGCGTTCCTCCTCCTCCTCCTCTTCCTTCTTCTTCTCCTTCTTCTTTGCGTTTCTCCTCCTTTTTCTTCGCGTGTTTCATCTTTATCGTCGTTTTTTTATTACTTTTATTGTTGCTGTATTTTTTCTCTTTCTCTTTCTATTGATTTTGCAACATTATGTATTTTTTTTCTTCTTTGTTTGATTTTTTCCTCCCAAGAAGAATTATGAAAATATGAAATAAGAAGATGAAGAAGAAGAAGAAGTAGCAGAAGATGAGGAGGAGAAAAAGGAAGAGTTTTGAATTATGCAGAACTTATCATCACACATACACAAAAAATTCTTAAAGAATACACCCAAATATCTTCGTGTTACACCCAAAGTATTTCCTCTAATGCTAGCAGCGCTGCATTTTTTCTTCTTCTTCTTTTTTTCTTTATTTCTTTCTTTCTTTTAGTTGAACGAATGTAAGTTCATCCTATTTCAAGTAATTTTGTACCATTATGTGTTACTTCTTCTTCTTTGTTTGATTTTTTTGTTTTTATTCTTATTAAAAGAGTAAAATAAAAAAAAATTTGAGAAGATAAAACAAGAAAAAAAATATGAATAAGAAAAAAAAGAAGATGATGATAATGATGAAAAATAAAAAAAAGCAGCAGAATATGCGGAGGAGGGAGAAAAAGAGTTTTCAATTATGCAGAACTTATCAGCACACATACACCAAAAATTCTTAAAGAATACACCCAAATATCTTCGTGTTACACCCAAATACAGAAAAATGTTTTCTTCAATACAGAACTTTTACATTACATTCAATTCAAACCATCAACGATGAACAACAATTTTCACAAACAAAAATATTATTCACCTACAGAATCATAAACTACTAATGAAAATATTAACCAGAATCTAACCACACCTCGGCCACTTGATTGGATTCAAAATAATCAATTTTGTTCTGGTTCAATTCACAATCTGAATTTGAATTATTCATTATCTTCAACAACAAGATAGCTGATGATGGAGAAGGAGAAAAAGGAAGGAGGAGAAGAAATTCTAATAAAAAAGAAGGAGGAAGAAGAGGAGGAGGCGGTGTTGGCGAGAGAATAAAACAAAAAGAAACTTGAGAAGATAAAACAAAAAGAAGAAGATGAATAAGACAAAAAGTAGAAGAAAATGGTGATGATGATGAAAAAAAGAAGAAGCAGCAACAGAAGATGAGGAGGAGGGAGAAGAAGAGTTTTGAATTATGCAGAATTTATCAGCACACATACACCAAAAATTCTTAAAGAATACACTCAAATATATTTGTGTTACACCCAAATTTGCTGCAAATACATAAAAGTGTTTCCTCTAATGGTGCATTTTTCTTCTTCTTTCTTATTTCTTTCTTTCTTTTAGTTGAATGAATGTAAGTTCATCGTCTTTCAAGTAATTTTGTACCATCTTGTATTTCTTCTTCTTCTTTGTTTGATTTTTTTTATTCTTGTTAAAAGAGTAAAACAAGAAGAAACTTGAGAAGATAAAACAAGAAAAAAAAAGATGATGATGATGATGATGATGAAAAAGAAGAAGAAGAAGAAGCAGAAGATGAGGAGGAGGGAGAAGAAAAGTTTTGAATTATGCAGAATTTATCAGCACACATACACCAAAAATTCTTAAAGAATACACTCAAATATCTTCGTGTTACACCCAAATTTGCTGTAAATACAGAAAAATATTTTCTTTAATGCAAAACTTTTACATTATATTCAATTCAAACCATCAACGATGAAACATTATTCACCTACAGAATCATAATCTACTAAAAAAAATTTACTAGAATCGAACCACACTTCAACTACTTGATTGGATTCAAAACAATAATTAATTTCATTTTGGTTCAATTGATAATCTGAACTTGAATTATTCATTATCTTCAACAACGAGATAAGGAGGAGAAGGAAGAAAAGAAAGGAGGAGAAGAAATTCCAATGAAAAAAAAAGGAGGAAGAAGAGGAGGAGGAGCAGGTGGTGTTGGTGACAATGATAACGAAAGAGAAGAAGAACGTGCAGTAACGGCACGAAAAATAAGGTACACGCTTTGATTGAAATCTGTTAAATTAAGAGGCGCGTGAAATGTACGTGCGTAAAACTTGCGCCTGGGAGTGATTTAGAGAAATGACTTGTATGGTAAAATAGCTTGTATGTGGAGAATAATTATATGAAAAATACTAGCAAAATTTATTATTTTTTACTATCACTTTTAGTCATTAATTTAATTTTTTAAGTTTAATAATTTAACAATATATATACACCCAAATATCTTCGTGTTACACCCAAATTTGCTGTAAATACAGAAAAATATTTTCTTTAATGCAAAACTTTTACATTATATTCAATTCAAACCATCAACGATGAAACATTATTCACCTACAGAATCATAATCCACTAAAAAAAAATTTACTAGAATCGAACCACACTTCAACTACTTGATTGGATTCAAAATAATAATTAATTTCATTTTGGTTCAATTGATAATCTGAACTTGAATTATTCATTATCTTCAACAACGAGATAAGGAGGAGAAGGAAGAAAAGAAAGGAGGAGAAGAAATTTCAATAAAAAAAGAAGGAGGAAGAAGAGGAGGAGGAGCAGGTGGTGTTGGTGACAATGATAACGAAAGAGAATAAGAACGTGCAGTAACGGCACGAAAAATAAGGTACACGCTTTGATTGAAATCTGTTAAATTAAGAGGCGCGTAAAATATACGTGCGTAAAACTTGCGCCTGAGAGTGATTTAGAGAAATGCTTTGTACGGTAAAATAGCTTGTATGTGGAGAATAATTATATGAAAAATACTAACAAAATTTATTATTTTTTACTATCACTTTTAGTTATTAATTTAATTTTTTAAGTTTAATAATTTAACAATATATTTTTAATTCATATATTTAAACCTTGGTAACTGATAAAAAAATAACAATTTTTCCTACCATTTCTATAGTAATAGGACTTTTGTGAACAATATAAATAATAGACTCTAAAATTAGTTCAATAAAATAAAAATATACTACATTCTTAAATTATCCACCTAAATTTTAATATTAGAATAACTATCTGCACAATTAATAAATTGACCATCTCAAATATCTATTATTCACATTATTTAATATTTTTATTATGTACCTATACTTTTTCATAATAATATACTAAGTGGGAAAAAAAAAAAAAAAGGAATTGCAGAGATCGTACATCGTAGAGAACTAAAGAGAAGTAGAGACACGTTGTTTAGGATATAGACAACAAAGACCGTGACGCGTGAGGGTGGCGACTGGTCACAGTCCCATGAGAAGAAAGTTGAAAGCAGAAGGCAGAGTCAGATAAGAAAGGGTTCGTTCGGTCAACGGAAAACACACGGACACCGAAATTCGAGAGAGAGAGAGAGAGAGAGAGAGAGAGAGAAGAGAGGTTGATTGATCGATGGCGGCTGCGACGACGTCGTATCTGTCGCCGACGCAGAAGTACGCTGCAGGAGCCCTCTTCGGGCTTGCCCTTCACCAGGCCCACCTTCACCAGACCCACCCCCTTGGTTTGCATTTCTATTCCGACGACGATCAACCCTCCACCAGCGACTCTGCCGCAGTTTCCGAGGATCCCCACCTTTGGGTCCACCACTCCTCCGGTCTCCTCCACCCCGTTTTCAAGTATTTCCTTTTCCCTTCCAATTCACAATTCACTTTGAGTCCATCATATTCCTCCATTTCCTTCAGTGTGTTGTGATGCAGGTATCTAGATATTGATTCTGGGGCTTGGTCTGGACTTGAGGAAACTGCTGGCTCTTCTTCTGCTTCGCGTCATGTGGGACCCGTAAGTGCATTCTTTAATCTTTAGCCTCACTCGTAGATGCTCATTATGAACAATTCACCAAACATGCCTTAACTTGCCCTGTGTCTGTGTTGAACTTACTATGCATATATCCTTCATTCTTTTTTATATCAATCTGATAGGTCTACATCTTCATGTCATTCTCCTTTGTTCTTTTTAACACTCAATTTTGTTTATAGATGTGTGAACCTGATGTTCCTCTTACTCATGAATACCGCATCAGCAGCACAACATCGTTCATGGTTGTCATGTCATAGAAATAACTTTTCAGAAATATATAGAATATAGGGTGGGTTTTTTTTTTTTTTTAAAAAAGAGGGGGGGGAGGGGGGGGGGNNNAAAACATTTGTGGCAGACTAACCAAAACTAGCATGACAATGGGATGGATTGACAATAATGTTAATGGCTCCACTTCTTTCTGTCTGGATTTTGTTGCTGCAAGGCACAATTCCTTTCGTTCTTAACTGTTACGTGAGATAGAGAGCAGAGAAATGAGAGAGTGATTGTATTGATCTCATTGTGTGTCTTTATATACTGGCTACATTAGCAGAGTATAACTAACATGCTAACCAACTAGTGTAACTAACTATTAACACACTAACTAACTCGGTAACTTAAACTACAAGTTACTGATTAATTAATACAAATACAAGTAGTGGCTGATATTAACTCCTCATTCATGTATTCAATTTCTAATGATATCCTTTTTCCCCATTGTATGACTAAAAGAAAATTCATGTATGTCACAGTTCTTGAGATTATTATCAGCAGATTTTGATGATGATTCTCAAAGGTCAGATCAAGAACTTGCTTTGTCAGAAGCTGTTGATGCAATGGCATGTACCCTGGAAAAAATTCAAGAGTCTTCAGCGTCTAAAAGAGAGAAGATCCGCGAATACGAGCACCAATGTCGTGAAAAGTTTTCAAATTCAGAAGCTCCATCAGAGTCTGAGAAGGAAGATATGCATTTCGAAACTCCGCACATGCCTGAAACACCTTATTTTGATTGTAAAAACCCACCTCAGGGATCTACTATTAGCAAAATTGATGAAAGTCCAATTGAAGAGGTAACAATGCTCAGCTATCAAAGGAAAATAACAGTTCTCTATGAACTGCTCGCTGCTTGCTTGTCAGATTTAGGTGAAGGAAACAAGAAATATACTCGTAGAAGAAGGGGTTATGATGCTCGACAACGTGTGGCTCTTCGCTTGCTCACAACTTGGCTTGATATCCAGTGGAAAAAAATGGTTTGTAAAATGAATATATTAAATGTTGCTTTATGTGTTTGGACAACAGCTTGTTATAAGTTGAAGTGATCATGGTATTTATACTGTTTGCACAAGAGATCAGAGTAAGAAAAGGTTTTGGTTGGCAACATTGACTGTGCATTCATCCTAGATGTCTAAGTTGCATATTGAGCTTAATTTTATATAGAAATGCAGTAAGTTTCCTGAAAATTTTCATTGAAATGTTAACTTTTGCAGGAAGCCATTGAGACTATAGTTGCCAGTTCTGCAATGGCTTTAATTAAAGAGCAAGAATCAAATAAAGAGGAATCTCAATCAAAGGAAAGCAAATGGGCTAAATGGAAGCGAGGTGGTATTATAGGTGCAGCTGCAATAACAGGGGGAGCCTTAATGGCTATTACCGGTGGTATGAACACCTTAAAGTCTTTTCTATGTCCATGAGTATATGATTTCAGAATGAGTCAATTTTCTTGTGGATTTTATTCTTTTCCCTTTTTTTTATTCATGAGTAGGATTAGCTGCCCCAGCAATTGCTGCAGGACTTGGTGCTATGGCTCCAACTTTGGGTACTTTGATCCCTATAATTGGAGCTGGTGGATTTGCTGCAGCTGCTAGTGCTGCTGGAACTGTTGCTGGTTCTGTTGCTGTTGCTGCATCATTTGGAGGTATATATTTTCCTATATTTGATTGGGTTTACTTTCTTTTTTGTGCTATGCTAATACATCTATGCTATAAATAGAAATTAAGTTAGTCCCTTTTAAGTATTTTCTCTGTTGTATAAAGATATTTTTCATGTACACCATGACACCAGGTCACTATTAATATGCTTGTGTTCATGCAGCCTTAGAGATCTGTTGTATTCAATATAGGGTAGTTTTTGGTTGCGAGCTGATAAAAATGTATTGAATTTTTTTGTACAGTTTATTGATTGGCATGATTACAGTAATTGCTTAAACTAGATAGGTTAATAATTTCCAGTCAAGCTGCGAAGGTAACTCTTTAATTCGCCTTTTTTCAGAAAAGGTGTTACAAGGGATATATGGGAATTCGATTTAAATTTAGAACTGTCTAGTGGAGTAGTGCATGGTCATTAATACCTCCTGTACTGTATTATCCTGAAAACAGTTCATTTGAACTGTTGACCTTCATTTTACCAAAGTTTTTAATGTGCATCTATTGTGATGACACAGATATCGTCTATGGGATACTAAGTTATTTGTATTTCTCTATGATGTGATGTACATCACTTAGGTGATGAAAATTTTAAATGTATCTCTTTGTTTTGCTAGCTGCTGGAGCTGGACTTACTGGAACCAAAATGGCTAGGAGAGTTGGGAGTGTGGATGGGTTTGAATTTAAAGCTATAGGAGAAACCCATAACCAAGGTGTAAGTTTTTATTGATTTCAGTTTCCTACTTTCCAGTGATGTTTTTCCTAAACTAAAGATTTTTGTAGGTGTTTATGCAAGACCATGCTTGCATCAACTTTGACTGCTCTTTTTTCCCTTTTTTTTTCCTTTCCAATTTCAACTTTTTAGTTTAGTTTATCATTTCATAATAAATTCTTGTTCAACTTCTCCATGCAGAGGCTAGGGGTTGAGATCCTGATCTCTGGATTTGTTTTTGAGGAGGAGGATTTTATAAGGCCATGGGATGGATTAAATGACAACCTGGAGAGGTACATACCTTTGCCATTTTAATGTCTCCTAATGCCATTGTTTTTATAATTATTTAGGTAAAAAAGTTGATGTAATTTAATATTTTCCTTGAATACAATTTTCATTGGCCATGGAAGGTAGTTTCAGCTTGAAAAGTGCTTTATGTTGATAGGTGTTGATGGAAAATTATCTTATTATACAATATCTACCTTGTGTTGCTTCAGCTTCTCCTTATTTTAAAAATGGTAGTGTTAATAATACACTAATGACTGATGATCCTACCATAACAAGTTACAATTCATATGCCCTTGTGGAAAGCTAGGTATGCACTGCAGTGGGAGTCCAAGAATCTAATTGCCGTGAGCACTGCGATTCAGGATTGGCTTACTTCAAGTAATTGGTTTGAGTTCAGGCTTCTAGTACAATTTTAGTTCGTATCATATTCAGGTGTAGTTATGGATGATCTCAATATTACTCTTATTTGCATTAGGAATTGCGATGGAGCTGATGAAGCAAGGTGCAATGATGACTGTTATGAGTGCACTTTTAACTGCATTGGCTTGGCCAGCTACCTTACTTGCAGCAACTGATTTCATAGACAGCACGTGGACAATCGCTATTGACAGGTTAAATTTTAGTTCTTGATTGCAAGTAGAGTTGAACTTTTACTGGAGACTACACAGTGATGTCGTTGAATGTTACTGAGCTGTGATAATATATAATAAACTTCACCTTAGACTAATTTGAATTAGTTTAACTTTGAGGGTTCTTACCATAGTTATTTTGGGCACAGAGATTTCTAATATATTTCATAATTTTCAGATCAGACAAGGCTGGAAAGTTGCTTGCTGAAGTGTTGTTGGGAGGATTGCAGGGAAATAGGTATTAGCTTAATTCAAAGTTTGTCTTAATTCAGCTCCGAGAAAACTGTTGAATGTATAATATTGTTGATCTGTGAGTTTTAGGCCTGTGACACTTGTAGGTTACTCACTTGGGGCCAGAGTTATTTACAAATGTCTAGAGTGCTTGGCTGAAACAGAACACAGTGGTAGATATTTCCACTCTTCTTTTGCTTGTCTGATGTTATTTTCCCTTACTTGTCTGTTAACCATATCAACTACTTATCAGTATCCTTAGTATTTACATACGATTTCGTTGTGTGGGTACCATGCTCAATGATTTAAAGGTGCTTCTCCTTTTGATTGCCAGCTGAACTAGTAGAAAGAGTTGTTCTTCTTGGAGCACCCATTCCAATCAAGGATGAGAACTGGGAAGCAGCTAGAGAGGTGAATTTTTGTAGTAATAGTCTCATCCAAAACTTTATGATGTAAATATAGTCTTTTTCTGAGATCATGGTATTCTGTAGATGGTATCAGGAAGATTTGTAAATGCTTATTCAAGGAATGACTGGATGCTTGGAGTTGCTTTCCGTGCCAGGTACATCAAATTAATATATTGACCAAATAATGCTTTCTAAACTCACTTCAGATTAAGGAATGCACTATGATCAGCATTGCTTATTTTCATTTTTAGTGTAACAGCCTTGCTAATTTATTTGTTTTTCTTTTGCTAATTTTAGTGCATGATTAGAATATTAGTACATGGTTGCTTGTTTTTAATGGAGAGAGAGGTTGAGAGTAATCTACTTTTTGATTTTATGCAGTCTGCTTTCTCAAGGATTAGCTGGAATCCAACCAGTTGATATTCCTGGTATCCAAAATGTGAGATTTTTATTTTACCTTCCTGCCTAATGCCTATGCTTGCAAGTTGATGTCTTAATTCTTATTCAATTAGTGGCAGCTGCTCTCTTAGTTCATTGGATTTGGATGTTTCTGCTAAAATAGCTTTTATTTGGATTTGGCAGGTTGATGTGACAGATCTTATTGACGGTCATTCTTCTTATCTTTGGGCCACACAAAAGATCTTGGACCAACTTGAATTAGATTCCTACTATCCTGTATATAATAGCATTCTGTGTCATTTCTGATCACCCCTCCACCCTCTCTTTTATTCCTTGTTTGACAGTGGAGCAAGTACATAATATGGGGAATTGGAAACTACTTAATACGTATAAAGAAGGATACAAAAGAAATGAGAAGATATTTTAATGCAATCTAGTCTTTAAAAATTAAAAGAGTAGCATGTAGAAATAGTAAAATATATTTTAGTGACTAACTTTTCATTAATTTATTTGGGGATCAAATATTTAAATTGGTGAAGGTCATGAATAGTTGAATACTATTTATCCAACAAATTGTCCGATGCCTGCCACGGCTATGTGAGCGGTTTTAAGAAACAATTAATCTCCACATCCAAGCCTCTTCATTATACAAGTCTTACAAGTTCTTAATATCTCGTATCCCTAAAACGTGCTTCTTATAGAACGTATGTTTCACGCGCCTTCTTAACAAATTTTTCAATCAATCAACGTGTGAATATATAACTTCTTTTTTCGAAAGGGTTTCGTTTTCTTTTTCGAATTTCTTCTGCATTTTCTTGCCTTTTTTTTTCGATCTCTTTTGTGCATTTCTCTTTGTTTTCTCCTTCGCCGTTTACGTAAATTTCTCTCTCTGTTCTCTTTCTTTGATTTTCTCGTTTTCCATTGTTTCTAAAATCAAGCTTTGAAATCGTTTTGAAGATAATGGATGATTCAACTTCAGATTGTCAGCTGAACCAGAGCGAAGTAAATTTTGAATTTGAATCCAATAAAGTTTCTGAGGTGTGGTTTAATTCTAGTTAATAATTGAATCTGAATTTGAATCCAGTTAGTAGTTTATGATTGTGTAACTGAATAATGCGTGGACTTTACTTATGAAATTTGTTGTTCATTGTTTCTTGTTTGAATTGAATCTAATGTACTAGTTCGATGAATTTTTTGCATTTTATATCAGACGTTCGGGTGTAAATTAGGAATATTTGAGTGTATTTTAGGAAAGTTTGGGTGTATTTACAGTTTATGACTTTTCATCTCATCGAGGGTGAATTGTTTGTTTCTATTTAATGATGATTCATGAATCTGATTTTTGTTATTTTTTATGATGATTTTATAGTTTTATTTACATTCTATAGTTTATGCTTGTTTTAATGTGGTGTATTTTGGGTGTATTTTGCAGCCCCTCTATGATATTGATGAGCAGTTTTGTTCTCCACATACAAGCAAGCGTTTTTCTCATACAAGTCTTTACAAGTCTTCTCCTCCTTTTATTGTTTTGAATTCAATCAAGTGCCTGAGGTGTGGTTCAATTCAGAAGAAAAAATGTAGTATTAGAGAAAATATTTTTTTGTACAAAAATATGATTTGTACACTAAAATCAGCCACCAATGTATTTGTATATAAATACATGTGTGGTTTAATTTATTTTCAATGTATATTTGTATTCCAGTATGTATTTTATACTGGTGGCTGACTTTGGTGGCTAATTTTAGTGTACACGTAGCATAACTCATTTCTGTATTTGCAGCAAATTTGGGTGTAAAATAAAGATATTTGGGTGTATTTTAAAGAATTTTGGATGTATTTTTATTCTGATAAGTTCTGCATAATTTAGAACTCTTCTTCTCCCTCCTCCTCATCTTCTGCTGGTTCTTTTTTTTCATCATCATCACCATCTTCTTTTTTTTTTCTTATTCATCTTTTCCTTTTTATTTTACCTTCTCAAGTTTCTTCTTATTTTACTCTCTTAACAAGAATAAAAACAAAAATATCAAATAAAGAAGAAGAAGAAACACATAATGCTGCAAAATTACTTGGAAGATGACGAACTTACATTCATTTAACTAAAAGAAAGAAAGAAATAAGCAAAAGAAGAAGAAGAAAAAAAATACAACTTTAGAGGAAATATTTTTCTGTACAAAAATGCTACTTGTACACTAAAATCAGTCACTAAAATCAGCCACCAATGTATTTGTGTATAAATACATGTGTGGTTTAATTTATTTTCAATGTATATTTGTATTTCAGTACGTATTTTATACTGGTGACTGACTTTGGTGGTTGATTTTAGTGTACACATAGCATAACTCATTTCTGTATTTGCAGCAACTTTTGGGTATAAAATGAAGATATTTGGGTGTAACACGAAGATATTTGGGTGTATTTTAAGGAATTTTGGGTGTATTTTTTATTTTGATAAGTTCTGCATAATTCAGAACTCTTCTTCCTCCTCCTCCTCATCTTCTTCTGGTTCTTTTTTTTTTTTTATCATCATCACCATCTTCTTCTTTTTTTTTCTTATTCATCTTTTTCTTTTTGTTTTACCTTCTCAAGTTTCTTTTTGTTTTACTCTCTTAACAAGAATAAAAATAAAAAAATCAAACAAAGAAGAAGAAGAAACACATAATGTTGCAAAATTACTTGGAAGATGATGAACTTACATTCATTTAACTAAAAGAAAGAGAGAAATAAGGAAAAGAAGAAGAATAGAAAAAATGAAGCTTTAGAGGAAATATTTTTCTGTACAAAAATGTTATTTGTACACTAAAATTAGCCACTAAAATCATCCACCAATATATTTGTGTATAAATACATGGTGGTTTATTTAATTTATTTTCAATGTATATTTGTATTTCAGTATGTATTTTATACTAGTGGCTGACTTTGATGGCTGATTTTAGTGTACATGTAGCATAACTCATTTCTGTATTTGTAGCAAATTTGGGTGTAAAACGAAGATATTTGGATGTATTTTAAGAAATTTTGGGTGTATTTTTATTCTGATAAGTTCTGCATAATTCATAACCCTTCTTCTTCCTCCTCCTTCTCATCTTCTGCTGGTTCTTTTTTTTTTTATCATCATCACCATCATCTTCTTCTTTTTTTTCTTATTCATCTTTTCTTTTTTGTTTTACCTTCTCAAGTTTCTTCTTGTTTTACTCTCTTAACAAGAATAAAAATAAAAAAACCAAACAAAGAAGAAGAAACACATAATGTTGCAAAATTACTTGGAAGAGGATGAACTTACATTCATTTAATTAAAAGAAAGAAAGAAATAAGGAAAAGAAGAAGAAAAAAATGCAGCTTTAGAGAAAATATTTTTCTGTACAAAAATACTATTTGTACACTAAAATCAGCCACTAAAATCATCCACCAATGTATTTGTGTATAAATATATGTGTGGTTTAATTTATTTTCAATGTATATTTGTATTTCAGTATGTATTTTATACTGGTGTCTGACTTTGGTGGTTGATTTTAGTGTACATGTAGCATAACTCATTTCTGTATTTGCAGCAAATTTGGATGTAATACAAAGATATTTAGGTGTAAAACGAAGATATTTGGGTGTATTGTTATTCTGATAAGTTCTGCATAATTCAGAACTTTTCCTCCTTCTCTTCCTCTTCCTCTTCCTCCTCCTCATTTTCTGCTGTTTTTTCTTCTTCTTCATCTTCTTATTTCATATTCTCATAATTTTTTTTGGGAAGAAAAAATCAAACCAAGAAGAAAAAAAATACATAATGTTACAAAATCAAAAGAAGAAGGAGGAGAAATACGACGATGAAGATGAAACACGCGAAAAAAAGGAGGAGAAACACAAAAAAGAAGGAGAAGAAGAAGGAAGAAGAGGAGGAGTAAGAGAAACACGAAGAAAAAATGACAGTTGTGGTTTTCATTGAGGAAGAAAAAGAAGAGTCGTTCATAATGGTGAAGGAGTGCTTTGGAAACGTGATGCGCGTGTTAACACGCTTTTGTGGGTGAGCGTAGCTTCTGTTGGGTTTGGCCCAACTTGTAAGACTTGTAAGTTAAAAAGACTTGTATGTGTAGCATAACTGTTTAATAAATAGATCAAAAATTTAATCTAATCATTGTTTTGTTAAAAATAGAATCAATTAAAATATGATTTAGCGCAATTTTAATTAATTTTTGGTTTAGATTGAATTGGATGAGTGGTTAAATTTAGATATATTTAAATTTAAACA
>NC_029789.2:12037754-12053673 GCF_000816755.2 Arachis ipaensis | reverse complement strand
ATCAATGTGAAAAGTAATTATTTTTATTAGAGAAATGCTAGGGGTCAGTAACTTTTGTGATTTATAACTATCAATAATATTTTTAATGGTGTGAGATTTCATCTAATAGTATAGGATTACTCACTTTTTTTTCTGTTAATTATATGCTGGTCAGAATTTAATAAAGTTGCTAGTCCCTAGACTTTCCTTTTTTTATTATTGTAACGTATAAAACTAGACAGTATATTAATTAAATTTTATTCATAATAGATTTGTAAGCATTTTAAACTTCATTGGATAGAATGGATAGTTTTCTCTAGGGCTGCACATGGATCGGATAATATCCGCATATCCTGGTAATTATCCGCATCCGATCCGAATTTTGCGAATATTATCCGATCCGCACTATGATAGGATCGGATTGTGGATTTGGCAGTGATATTCGCGGATCTGATCCGCAAATCCGCATATCCGCACATCACATTTAAATAGCATAGTTTAAGAAAATAAACTCTAATGTGATATAAATTTTAGTGTGTTGTTTTATGAATTTTATGATATCTTGTTTTTATTTTTTATGTTGTACTTTGTCTTAGAATAATTAAACTTAAATCTTGTGTTATTTTTTTTTTTTTATTCAAAAAAACTTTTATAGATAATATTTTAGATTTAAATATGCTTAAACAGGTGAAAAATGATTTTTTTTTTTTGTAAAAATAACCAAATGAAATTTGAAAACATTTTTTTTAATTATGCGAATATACCTTATATCTCTTACGGATCGGATCCGGTCTAAAAATTGTGAATATCGTATCCGATCCGATCCGATGAGTACAGTGTGGATCGAATAGAATTTTAGACTATATCCGATCCGAAGCATATGCAGCCTTAGTTTTCTCTATTTATTACGTATCTATTTCATTCATTCATACTTAGAAGCAACTTATTTGATCAACTTCCTTATTTCCGTATCTATAGAAAATAATTTATTTGATCAACTTATTAAAGTTAAGTATTTTACTTGAAAGGAATGGATGGAAATTGCACGTGAAGAAACCTAGGAAAAATTGCCGTGAGAAATAGTACACCATCGTTTCGATTCAAAATAGGTCTGCCATCGTAGAGCCATGTACTTGGAAGCAACCGCGAATCTATTTCCTTTTTAAGTTCCAACCGATTCAAAAGTACCGATTACTCCTTCCCTTATCTGTATTTCCTTGTCCTTTTCACATTCAGGTAACTCCATGAAAATCTCTCTTTTTCTGCCTCTATGCCTTTCCTTCTCATCTTGTTTGGTTTCCAGAAACTGGATTGATTTGTGAGGAATCAAAATCAAATCTTGTAAAAATTCTTCTGCTTTCTTGGCTTCTGTCGTGTTGATTAATTTTCCGTCCTTGGATTCTGTTTCTTCTTTGTTTGAATAGTGGCTGAAAACAAGGTTTCTATATCCGAATTGGGATTAGTGCACATTTAGGGCTCGAATATTCCTCTTCGCTTTCAATTTCTTATTTTTGAGGAAATTGTAATGGCCGCCGCCGCGGCTTGCAAGCGATTGGCACAATTGGGAACGAGGTCGGGGATTGCTATGCCCATAACACAATTTTCGAGCTTTGGGGCTTCAAAGTCGTTCTCTTCCAACTCAAGTCTCAGATCATTTTCCCAATTGGTGAAATCAAATGGACAGCGGTTATTCCTCGTTGATACATTAGCCCTTGTAATTTACGTTAACCTTCTTACCAATTTTTATTTTTCTCTCTTTTCATGGCGTTTTTGTTCACTTATTTTATTTTCTAACTATTTGTAAATTTGCAATTTTAAGAGCGATTCAATATGTTAAGCTGTTATGAGTGGTTTGGTCATTGGTAATCGTTTTCTGCTTTCTAGGTTAGGAAACTTGAGGGGCAAGGATTGCCCACAAAGCAGGCTGAGGCGATAACTGCTGCCATAACTGAAGTTTTGAATGACAGTCTAGAAAATGTAGCAGAATCATTAGCAGAGATGCAAAGGGTGAAACCCATGTTTATATTGTTCTTTATTTGGCTCCTTTGTGAAGTTTACTACTCTCTTAGAATCTAGGGTTTAGGGACCATGAATAATTCAAATTGTTATTGTTATTGTTATTGAAACAAATCATGTGGTAAAATATATATATATTGAAAGTTTGATTTGGTTCTTTGCAATGTTAATATGTATAAAAAATGGTTCTAAACTATGGAAACTATGTTGGTTCTTGTTATTTTATTTTATTTTTTACACTTCTTGTTTTCTCTTCTCATTTTTTCTCATTTTCTAGTTATGTTGAGGTTGTCAATTTGCACTTGTCTTGTGCTGTTATATGATGGAAAATTTATGATGTAGGGACATCATTACTCCTTGCTGCAACAAGAGACTGAAAAACTAAGGAATGATATAGAGAAGATGCGCAGTGAATTGAGGTCCATTTTATTTTTAAATCAGCTACTAGTTTCTTTTGTCATTTTATGCTCCTTAAGGTGGAACTTGATGGATTGTGATGCAGGTATGAGATAGATAAAGTCACAGCTGGGCAACGATTGGATTTGAATCTTGAAAGGGGGTAAGAATTAGGAAAGAAAACATGCCACTTTTCAGGCACTATGGAACTTTGTTTCATTGCAATGTCTCATTTTTTTCTTAATACTATAACCAATGGTTCTATGTAAGTGCAGGAGAATAAGGGAGGAATTGTCTAATCAGAATGCCGAAACTAACAATCTGGCTAACAAACTTGATAGAGTAAGCAAACAAGTGAACTTCAAGAAGGACTTCTCAGTTATTATCTTGCCACATCATTTTAATTTGTTTCTTTTTTCTTTTCAATATTGTCCAGGAGGTTCATGCTCTAAAGGCACAGTTAGAAGCAGCAAAATATGATGTTATAAAATATTGCATAGGAACTCTTGTCTCAATATCTGCTGTTGGACTTGCTGTTCTCCGCATCTTGATGTAACCAGGTTGTATTCCAATTTAACAAATATTGTATGTTCTATAAAGAGCAATTTCACCGAGTCACTGTAATACAGAATTTGAGGAGCAGAAGATAGAAGCTCCCATTAGACACCAGAAGGGGCCATTTTTTAAAGCCCTATTCTTTTCATATTCTTTTGTTCATTTGCTTTCCATTGCTTGTGGAACATTTCCTCAATTTGTACTTGCCTGTCAAACTTGGATTATATAGCAATATTGGATTGAAGTCTGAAACGTATGAGGTTACGTTTCTTCTCTCTCTCTGTCATGCTTCTACTCAAGTCACTGGAGTTGCTTATGCTTAGAAATGCCGGGGGAAGTAGCAGAGTCATCGGAATCGCGGTTCTGCTTACCACCTATGTTTTGAGAAGAAAGTTGGTCCAAAGCTTAGTTTTGTTGTGCAATGCAAAACCCAACTTGGATCCGAAGCATAATCTGCTAAGGTGGTGTTGGAACCTTAGATTTTCTTCCATTTTTCTCTCTCTTTGCTTCTAATGTGTGTAACCCATCATGTCTTTTTTTCTATTTAATCACTTTGATAGGTGTTATTCTATTAGAAGAGGGATAAGGATATGTCTGGAAATAAGTTTATTGTTTTGATAAAAAACAATAAGAGGAAGTACAGAGAGAAGAGAGTGGCGATGGAACTGAAATGATTAATAAAATTGGTTTATTTTATTTTATTTTATTTTTCTTTTGGGTACTTAACTCTTTTTCTTGTTCTTTTCCTTTTGAATTTGGTTGGTTTTTTTTTTTATGAATATCTCTTATTGATTTTTTTTCCATATCCTTTATTCATTATTTGCTTTATTGTTTTTAGTTAAATGAGCCTTGTCCATTGTTTTTGTCCCAGTGTCTTTGGCTTATAACATATACATATGATATAATTATGAATTACTTAGGAATTAACCAAAAAAAAATTATGAATTACTTAGGTAAAAAAAATTATGATCTACTAAATTGTTTTTTTGTTAAAAATAATTTGACAATTAATTATGAAATTCATTTTTATTTGTTAATTTTTTTAAAATTTTTTTAAATTTTTTCTTTTATAATTTACAAATTATGTTTACATTTTGTCTTACAATATTATGAATTACGATTTTATGATAGTTGTGAGTTAAAGTAAAAACTACAAATTCACTACCCGGTCATTGTTATTACCAATTGTCTAATGCCATTTCTCAAATTCTATCATATCTTGGCCCTTGAGCCTTCTTCCTAATAAATTCAAAGTATATCGCACAACATAGGTTATTTTCATGATGATTTAAAATATTATTACCTTTTTTAATATATGAATACATTTAAAGCCCAGGTTCAATTTTAAACAGGAGTGCTGCATGTTCTCAGTTTTATACAGCCCAGTTTATTCTTGAAGTCTTGTAATTTAGTAGTTGATTGATTAATTCTTACGGACCCAAAAAAAAAAACAAAAAAAAATATTACACAGTTCAATAGTTCTCTAGGTTAAGTTTAGGCCCGAGCGGATTTCGGATATAATTATTCAATCTCATTAGCTAATCAAGAGGATGTCGAGCCAACTCCTACTAACTCCTATTAGACTAGACCCCAAAATCAATTAACTAGAAAAAAACATTCTCTAATTATCTCTTGTAATATACCTTACTACACAGAGTTTTACACATAGAATGTAAAATAGAAGTGACGAAACGCTATGACCTCTAAAAGTAATATATATATATATATATATCAAAACCAAAATAAAATCCCAAAACACATATCTTCGCTTTCAGAAGCTCTCAATATGCCTCAACGAGGTGTCTCACGTCCTACATCTGAAAACCACAAAATATGTATGGGATGAGAACCGGAGGTTCTCAACATGGTAACGGTGCCCACATAACTAACATATAAGGTCCCGAAAAAGCCGAAGGCGATCCTAGAACTTCCGACAATAGATTCAAACTTAAAACTAACATTGAAAACCATAAACAGGATGAGGTATCTAAGGATTCTTGATTCTATCTCAATTTCTAACTTAACTCCCGAGTTCATCGCCTTTCCTCCAATCCTCCGAAACACCGGTGCATAGACAAACAATGCATACAAGGATTACAACAATTAGAACATATAGCAGTTAAGCATGAATATCAGTTACGCAAACCCAAGAATGCAAAACCAAACAAAGTCACTCAAATGCATATGATGCATGCTCTTCCTATTAGCCGTGAGCTCATGTGTCGGTTACTTTGCCAAAACTCGACACATTTGGTAGCTAACCCGGATATCGTCCTCTTGAAAACCGATGATGGTACACCACCACGAACCCCACCATTGCGAGCGGTACACCACCACGAACCTCGCAAGATATTCAATTAGAAAACAACACACACACGTGGGCGGTAAACCACCACGAACCCCACATAACATTCTCTTTTAAAAGCATGTGGGCGGTACACCACCACGAATCCCACATACGTCTTGACACTGGGCAAGCGGTAAACCACCACGAACCTTGCCAGGTCACGCTCAAAACAATTTCATTTTCAAATTCATTATAAATCATTCATTCATATCCATTCATAATCATATCTCATTCATCACAAATCTTAACATCAATATAATCTTCGTCATACTATATTCATTATTTTCCAACAAAATTATTCGTCGTTATAACTCATCCCAAACCTCTATCCTCTACTCCATTGGCTCTAAATTCATGACGGTAAACACCCCTTTTTAATTCACCCACTACCTCTCGTGCTTACCCCAAAGTATAAACACTAGCTATCGTACTTTTCACAGGTTTTATAGAGGTTTGGAAGACTAGAGGAATGGTTTAAAACGTTAAAAAAACACATTTTTAGAAAAACAGGGTCCGCGTACGCGGCACCCTGCTCGCATACGCAGGAATCAATTTTGGACACTCTCGTGTACGCGTCACTGGTTCGCGTACACGAGCCCCTCAACCCGAGAGCTATGTCCGCGTCGCGTGTGCCCCTCGCGTACGCGTGCATAGTAGAAGTTGCAAAAATGCTGCTACGTCTAGAATTTCTATTTTGTACACCAAACTTCGGACGAACATAACTTTTTTGTTTTAAAATATTTTTTTATTTGTTCTTCGAACAGTGTAAACCTCTCAGACCAAATTTTCATTCTAGATAAGTTTGATAAAAATCGGAGGTTCAGAGGCCGAGTTATGACTCGTCGAATTTGGTCAAAAATCTAAGATATCTTTAAAATTCCAAACCTCAACTTTCAAAATATTTAAACCTCAAACCCCTTAAAAACTTACCAAATCTGAATCAACCAAGGTCATCATTATGTGGGTGGTACACCACCACGAACCCCACACAATATTCTCTTTTAAAAATATGTGGGCGGTACACCACCATAAACCCTACTGACATTCACTTTAAAAAAACATATGGGCAGTCCACCACCACGAACCCTACAAAACGTCTTGAAACTGGGCAAGCGGTAAACTACCATGAACCTTGCCAGGTCAAGGCTCAAAACAATATCATTTTCAAACTCATTATAAATCATTCATTCATACCCATTCATAATCATTCAAATTCATCCATTAAAGTCAGATTCATCATATACATATCATATTTACACACTTCTCATTCATAATTCACCACCTCTCAAACTTTCTTCATCTCCAAGTTACTACTCCTCCCTATCTTCTTCTCACCACTTAACATGCAACTGAGGTTTAGGGGCAAAAAGAGTGAAAATAGAGGTTTAAAGGTTCAAAATTACATTTTAAAATACAAAACTCACTTTGCTGATTTCAGGGGTCATGCGTACGCGTGTTTATCTTGCTCGCGTACGCGAGATGCTAAACCCGAAAGGGTTGGTCGCATCACGTGCAGGTGGTCGCGTACGCGAATTCTGCAGAGTGGGTAAAAATGCTAAGTGCTGTAGAGTTTTAGTTTTGCACACCGAACTTCTGACTCACATAACTTTTTGTTTTAAAATATTTTTCATCCGTTCTTCAAACGGTGTAAACTTCACGGACCCAATTTTGATATGAGACAAGTTTGAAAAAGATTGGGAGTCTGGAAGCCGAGTTATGATTTGCCAAAGTTTGGTCAAAAATCAAAGATAATCTTTAAATTCCAAACATCAACTTTCAAAATATTTTAACCTCAAACCCCTTTGACACTTACCAAATCTGCATTAACCAAATTCAATCATTCCTCAATACCCCTCATTTACTCCATAACACACCAATTCACATTTATAATCATTTCACACAATAATTTATATCTAAACAACATTATACATAATCATTAACTTCATGCATATACACTTCATCAATCTCCATAAAATTTACATTATTCACCAACAACAACCTTAATTTGCCAAACCTCATAAATACCAACCAATCCTAAATCATCAACAACATCCACATCTCAATAAACATCATCATTGTCATTTATTAATCTTATATACCAAGTTAAACATATCATTCATAATAGCATCAATCACAACCTCAAAATCACTAACCAACATACATCTTAATCAATCTCAACCATCAACAACGTCAACAATTCAATTACTATCTTACGGTCAACTAACCTAAGTTTTCACGATACATTATATTTTAGTTACAAGAAACCAAAATCATACTTTGACCGATTCCTCTTAAAGCCTAGAACGTCACAATTATCAGCATTCCTCAATAGTCCAAGGCTCCAAGACCTCACCAAACAGATTTTTCAACCTCCAAAGCCAACTTCAGGTCTCTAATACCACCAATTTATTTCCAAAAATACACAATTCAATCTAAGTTCATAAAACAACACTAAAATTACCATAGGGTTCACTAATTAGATAACTTGACAAAGGTTAAACGTTCTTCACCTTACTGACAGAAGTTTGGGACAAGACCCGATAAGTTCACAAGGTTAATTTGATATTGAGGTATCAAAATCACATAATTCTTCAAAATAAATTCTCAAATTTTCGAAACTAAGATGAGAATATATGGGTGAGAAAACTCAAGTTTCTTACCAAATTGTTTCATGGGTCTTGAAGAGAATTCCGAGACAAACGCGTGTCCACTGACGACTCGTCTATCGGAGCTCCAGATCAAAAGTTATGTGAGATTGAAATCTAGCCAAGGGTTTTGCATGTCCCTTGCTCCCCTCATCAATTTCCCAGCGTGTTTTATTATGAAACGAGGGATGAAGAGCTGAAGCTCTTATTAGTTGTGGGCTTGGGTTGGGCTTTGGACCCATTTTGGACCCGATTCGATCGGTTTGGTCCGTTCGGCCCAATCTTGGGCCAAATTCTTTAACATTAGTATCAAAAGTTTTATTTTAATTAGCTCTATGTCATTAAACTATGAAATTAAAATTTTCTAATTTTTTTTATTAATAATTAATTTATTAGATAATTATTTACTAATTTTATGGGTTTTACACCCCTCATTATCCTAATTCAAAAATTATTATTGACCTTTCGACCTACCTCTATTTCCACCGCCATCGTTCTTCTTCACCTTACCACACACGACAGCCACGCACTGACCAGTCTCCTCCGTACACCGTCTCCGTTGCCGCTGACAATTCCGTTGAGAGTGCCTCTGCCGCTTCCTGCGAAGGTTACTATCGTCGCCTATCAAAAGCAACTGGTCATCTTCAGAAGCGCAGCTCAGCGCTGCCGCTGCTGGTTCCAATACAGGTCACCGTCGAAGCATGGAGTCCTCCTCTTCTGAAACCATGCATGTTGCGTTGCCATCTCCATTCGTCCATCGGACCGCGCTTCCCCCTGCTCAGCCTCCACTTTGCGTTAGGTCTCATCGTCTCTCGTCGTGAGCAGCTGCTCCTGATTCAACCCAGTGATTAGTAGTTTTCTTTATGTGTTTTCCTTGATTTTAGTAGAATTAGTAGTTCATATGGATGTTATTTGATGAAAACAGGTTTTCTGGTAAGAAGGTTTTTAGGGTTTTAAGTTAAAATGGATGTTTCTATTATTTTTCATGGTTCAAAATCTATGTAAAAGGGTTAGTATGTGATGTTCATTGAGTTTGTTCAAGTAATGGATGTTTCATGATTTCAGTTTGATTAATGGATGTTGCTTTTGAATGATTTTAGATGTTCTTAGTGTTGTACTTTGATTTTTGTTGAATTAGTGGTTCAGATTTTTCATGCTACTAATTATGACTGCTTTGCTTGATGTCCCTTTGCATAGGCTTGCGAATGTGTCTTTTTTATGGTTGCGGATGTTTCTTCATTTTTTAGATTCTATAATATATCGACATTTCTTTTTTGTTAGAATGATGTTTGTTCTGTGACTGACTAAATGGTTTTGTATGCTTTGCTGGATTTATGTGGATTGGGAGTTTTGGAAAAAAAACTTAGTAACAAAGAAGTTCAATTATTTTCAAAATAATTTTTTTATTTTTTTGTCATAAAATAGGGTTTAAATGTGGTAATTTTAGTTTATTTTTGGTTGAATTGACGTTGGTTTATAATTTAGTCCTTCAAAATTGGTTCAATTGTTTGAATTAGGTATATTTTTTGTTTTAAGTTAAAATGGATGTTTCTGCTTTTTTCCATAATCCAGAATCTATGTAAAAGGGTTAGTATGTGATGTTCACCGTCAACAGCGCGCCTCATCACTTCCTCCGCTAGTTCGGACGCGGGTTGCCGCCGCGGGCTAGTCATCTTGGTAAACTCGCAACATAGCACCGCAACCTATATTATTCCAACGAGCCGAGTCAAGTCCGCCAGGCTCCACGACGCGCTAACCCATCTTCTCCTCTTCTGTCGCGCGTTGTTGCTCCAACATGTTAGTAGATGATTAGGGTTTTATTTAATAGAGAATTTTTCTGATCTTTTCTAGTGTTTAGATACTAAGATTTGTGATTCATGAGTTGTTCTTTAATTTTATTGAATTATTGGCCATTTCTTTTTTATAGATGGATATTTTTTAAAAGTTGTTCTCTGATCTGTTAGGACATTGATGTGTCTTTTTGTTTTTGTTAAACACTTGTTTTGTTTTAACCAGTTAATGCTTGGATAGGTTTTTAATGGATGTGTCTTCTGTTTAAACTTGTTTGGATGTGTCTTCTGTTTAAAACTTGGTTGGATGTGTCTTTAATGAATGTGTCTTCTGTTTAAAACTTGCTTGAATCTGTCTTTAACGGATGTGTCTTCTGTTTAGAACTTCGATGTTACTTTTCAAGATCATGATTTTTCTTCTCTGTTGGACTTGTTAGTACATGTTTCTATTGACAGTAAGCACTGCACAATATATTCCACCAAAGTCCTGACCCCAGATGTTCCTTCTATGATAATGAACCATTATAAGGGAAAATTGCTTCAGATTCATATATGCAAAGAAAATCAAGAACACCAGAAAAATATAAGATGCTTACCTAAATAGTGTGGTTGGAATAAAATCACGGCCAGAATTAGAATTGACTATAGAATCAAACTCTCTTGAAAAATCAAATATTCGAAATTAGAATAAAAAATCTCACCCTATAAGCTTGGCATTCTCAAAAAAATTTAAAAAAGAAAATGTTAAAAAAAAAGAGGCTAGGTCACAATCCATCCCTAACAATAAATAACTTGACAAAATAGAAGTTACACACACGATATGCACATGAAAGATGTCAACAGTCTTTGAAAGTAACGTTCTAATGTCAACAGAAGCAGCACGTTTCCAGTTTAGAAGCATCCATTTAATATCAAATCCAATAAGAAAAAACAACCTCTATAGTTGCCATATCCTCTACCTGACTCCCTAAATTCATAAAACCAATATTTCATCTCAATCATTATATGAAAAACAAGTAAACAAGGGAACCCTTTTACAACCAATCAGAACAATGAAAGAAAACCAACTACTTGAAGTTGCAAAGTTCATGGTTTTTATTCATCCCGAGTTCATTAAAAAACTCTAACCTTGTGATTACATTTTTTCAAAATCATTCTTGATTTTCAACTTTAAAGCCTTGAGATCCTGAAAAAATACAAGATGTTACAAGCATTATCACAGAAACAACACGCAAACTGGAACAATCGAAAAATTAAAAAAAAATTGAATTTTAAATTAAATTACAGGAAAAAGAAGGAAATTAGAAAATAAAAAGTAAAGGAATATCAATCGACTCACTAGAAAGGTGATCAGTCGCGCTACGAATCGCGAGGGGAAAGGAGTTGCAGTGGTTGAGCGATGCTTCTGCGAATGTGAGGAAGAGGTCGCTACAGTAGTCAGACAGCGCAGCTGCCAACGCGAGGGAGAGGAATTTTGCGGTGGTCGGGCGACACTACTGCGAATCATGAAGTGGAGTAGGGCTGTGTTGTTCAGTGGTGCCTGCGGCGTGCAAGGAGGAAGCCGTGATGATTGACAGGGTTTGGCGGCGCTGCACCTTGCGGTGGTTAAAGGTATGGCGTCGTTTCCGTTGCAGCGTGGTGGAAGGGGAAGGCGTGAGTGTAATTGTGAGGGTTTTGTGTGAAGTGAGAGGTGGGAAGGGATTGTTTTTGTTTTCGTTTTAGGGTTTTATATTTTTATTTTAAATTAAATTTTTAAAAAGTTGTTCAAGTTGGCTTATTAGTGAATTGGTTTCCTATATTTTAAAAGTTTTGGGAGTCAACTATGGTATAAGCCAACTAAACTAACTCCTTTTTATTTTTTATTTTGAAATTCAAAAAATTAGGGTAATGAAAAATTATTTTTTATATTAATAATATGTATTTTTGTCTTCTTTTAATTTGCAAATGTTTAATAAAATTTAATATTTATTTTATTAATTGTGTATGATTAAAAAATATAGTTAATTTGATAATTATGATATAATCTTTTAAAACTGAAATGATAAATATTATTTATTTTTCTTAATTAATGGTGCCAGGACTAGGTTCCTCCTCCCTCCCGTAAACAAAGTGCTGAAATTGATATTGTTATTTTTATTTTTTATTATATATCATTTTACAAAAAACAATATTGTTAAAATAAGAGGAAGCATATATATTTATTATTTAAAAAAAATCGGTATTTAGTGGATCATGTCATTTATTAAAGTTTAACTAATAGTCTAATAGAATATGACTAATTGGGTTCGCCAAAGATACTGATAGGCAAGTTTTCAGGAATACTTCCATTTCTTTTTCATAAACCACTAAACCTCTAATTAGGAAATGGAGTGCTAGAAAAGATAAATAAAAATTACGTGATTCACATATTAGTTATCATCTTTTTATAAACACATTTTTATATAAATAGCTACCTAAAAATTATAAAATATCTCTCTCTCTTACATGTATAATCCAAAATAATCTCTTATCCTTTGGTAAAATTAGGGTAGCATTGGGGGCGCATTAAAGGGCATATTACTAGATAACATATATTGTCCCTTGGTAAAAAGGTTAGGATCTTATTGTCTGATTCGTCATTTCCTTCATTTCAGTCAATAGTAATACATGCAAACTGTTTAATTCATGTGCTTCAGTCAATGAAGGCGAAGAGACACCTCCTTTAATTTTCCATATTATATAAAAAGAATTAATTGAAAGCAATAATAATATTATAATGACTTGTGAGATGCAACCATACATATTATTNTAATTTATATTTTTGTAAAATTGATAGTTAAAAAATTATTAAATGATAATTTAAATAAATATGTTAAATTATTTAATAAATTTTAACCATCATCTTCATATAAAAATATTTGCATGTGAATTTTATCTTTAAAAGAATTAAAATAACAAATCAAGACGGATATTTTGTACTTTTATTCTTACATATAGCACATATGAATAATCAGATTTTTTTTAAATATAAACGTATAAAGTAATGCTAGAGAATGAAGTTTGATTTTGGACGATATAGTGCATCGCTGACATGAGGAGAAGAAGCTTAGTTTAGGTAATTGATAATAGGCATTTTCGGTGTTAATATTCTCGAGTCTTGTCTCTACTTTTTAGTTAATAACAAAAATTTGATTTTCTTTTTAATGGCAATGCTATAGAATGGTTGGATTTTTGCCTTATTGTATTGGTTATGGCAGTGTTTTTACTTTTATTTTTTGTACGAGGCTGTTTGTTTATGATGTGTGGCTTTTTGTAAGTGGTTTAATTTGGTACCATTTTGTTAGCAAATCATACATATTATCGTATACAAATACTTTACTCACTTCGTTTGTGATTATTGAGTTTTCTAACTAAATATCGTGGGAAAATTCTTTTTTAATGAGGAAAACTATTCCTTCGCCCAAAGTGGATTCGTTTTTCTTTCGATAAAAATGATCCAACACCCAGTAGGCCAGCAGCATGTATTGACAAATTTAAAATATAGAATATATACTCAAATAGGTCTTAAAAACTTTTACGTTGGACATTTTTATTTTTAAAAAAAATTTATTATATTGAGATTTTTAAATTTTATAAAAACAAAATATATAAATATTTATTTTAATCAAATTTATGGACAAAAGAATCGAGGAGGATGGAAAAGCGTAATCACCAGTTGAGGTGCTTCTACGCGATCGTCTGGAACTTATGGTTGGAAAGAAATAGACGAATTTTTCAGCACACAAGCAAAGGAGTTGAAGAAATCATCAACATGTCTTCGAGTAGTACTAACGAGTGGAGCGGTAGAGATCCCTTTAGTTGTTGATGGCTATGCCGGAGATGACATGGGGACGGATTTGTATTTGTTATATTTGGTAGATCCATTTGTTTTTAGTTTATGTAACTTGGTCGGTCGCTCCACTACTATTGTGTTGAGCTGTTTGATTTCAAAAAAAAAAAGTTTAGATGACAGTATCTTTTACCCTGTTTTCTAGGAGGGATGGATGATTGATGTATTTTTCATTTTCATTTTCATGTTTTCCTCATGTGTTGCTTTAGTTAAATTTGACTTTAACTCGCTATTAAACATTTGTCTTTTCATTTTCGAAAGAGATAAATGATTTTCGTACATACTATTGAAATCGAAAAATATTTGGTAATTAAAATAAATTAGTTAAAAATAATTTTAATATTATTATTATTGATTAAAAAGATATCAAAATTTATTATTTTTTATAATTATTTAATTATTAATTTAATTTTTTTAATTTAGTAATTCAATAATATATTTGTT
Source organism: Arachis ipaensis (assembly GCF_000816755.2). Lineage (NCBI taxonomy): Eukaryota > Viridiplantae > Streptophyta > Magnoliopsida > Fabales > Fabaceae > Arachis > Arachis ipaensis. The sequence goes on along the minus strand of NC_029789.2, from coordinate 12,039,633 downwards.
GAATTTGAAAAATTTATGTTTAATTTATATAATGATTAAATATTACTAAAATATTTATTAAAAATATTAATTTGATATTTATTTCTAATTGTTTGTATGATGGGTTTGTTAGTGTGCGATTTTTAATTAATGGGCCAAAGACATTTTAAGCCCAAATAACTATCAGTCTTGGATAAAAAAATTTCATTCTAATTGGTTGAACTGTTTAATGGGACAGCAAAACTAATTGGACTGGAAAACTAATACAAAGTCCAAGTCAATATTTTTCTGGCCCAATATCATACTAAGTTCGAATTGAAAGAATAAAGAAAGAATTGGAGCATGCACTCTTGGGTTACCCACTCCATTGGTTAATGGAATTCAAATTTTAATTCAATTGAATGTATGCATAGGTAACCGAAACTCAAAATTAAATTAGGTTTAATATTGCATTGAATGCTTTGTCTATTCTCTCTCCTTTCTCTCTTTGTTTTCGGTCATATCATTTGTCAGAGAAGAAGATGGAAGAAAAGAGAAGCAAATTATCAGAGAAAGTAACAGTAAAGCCTAATGAAAGAAAAGGCTAGGAGGAAGAAAGCCTATGAATAAAGAAGATCCGAAGAAAGGCATGACAAGATTTTTGCCATTGAAGGCAAGATTTGAAGAAGGGCTTCAAGATTTTCGAAACCAAAAATAGAAGCAATCCGCCTCTGTCAGAGAGGAAGATCTCAGTTGCAAAAGTTCACTTCCATTTTTGTTCATCAAAGAAAGAAGGTAGCTGCCGAACTACACGTAGGAAGAAGCAGAAATGGAAAGTAAGGAGCTGTCCAAGGTCAGAGGTTCATCAAGGGTCCGAATCCTTTCTTGGAGCCAAAGACAAGATCAAGGGTTCAGATTGAAGGATCTTGATGAAAAGGGTTGAGAGATGTACATGCATGTTGGTTTTTGGTTTTTCCTCTCTCTTCTCTTTGTCCGAACCGAAACTGTTTTTGGGTTGGAGAAGAAGTTGCTTGGTTGAACTGGTTTCAACCTTGGAAGCTTTCCCTTCTATATTAAGGGTGAACGGCCAAGGGTTGAGATCAAGGAGAGAAAGTGAAAGTACAAAGTTCTCATAGCTATCCAAACTCTCTGAGTTCTTCTCCTTCAAAGATGTTCATTTTGTTTTCTTTTTCTTAGTATTGACTGTCTGGGTCTCATGGTAAAAGACAAACATGGTGAAGTTTGTAAGAAAAAGCTAGTGAGAGAAAAAAGTCAGTAATCAATTTTAGAGAAAAATCATAGATGTATCAGAGTTTCTTTGTACGTCTGAATGTTGTGTTTCATGATCTTGTGAGGATTCCCTTACAAGTTGGGTTAGCACGTTGCAGTTGAAAACTAGGTTTTGAGTCCTAATCAAATTTAGATTAGGTGTAGAATCTTGGTTTGTCCCTGATAGGATTGGGTAGATCTTAGGAAAAGAATTGGTGTTTGAAATCTTGTAAAAGATAGTGAAATTTCATCATTGTTGTGATGGAGACTGGATGTAGGTTGCATTGCACTTAGCAGTTGAACCATGATACATCTTGGTGTGATTCTCTCTTCTCAGCTTCTTCTCTGTTTTTGGTTTGCAGGAGACAAAATGAAAAATGTCTCTCAACTTATTACGAGACAAAACAAAAATGTCTCTTAACTTATTATGAGACAAAAAGTGAAAATATTTCCTGAAATTCCTTTAAAAGTCATAAAGTAATATTCAGTAAAAGGAGAGGTTAAGATTCAACTCCCTTCTCTTAGCCATTTCTCTTAGTCATTGATTACCATCAATATTTTATCTTATATTTTTAAATATTAATGACTAACTGATAACTAAAAATAAATTTTCATAGCTCTCTAATATTTTTCTTAAAATAATTTAATAATA
>NC_029789.2:12034163-12037608 GCF_000816755.2 Arachis ipaensis | reverse complement strand
CAATTAACTTTATCTGAAGTTAATAATTAAAAACTATTAAATAATTTAATAAATTTGACTAAATTATTATATAATTATTCTAATTATTAATTTCACATCAAATTAATTACACTTAAGTTTCCACTTTAGAACATAAGCCTATATTTATCTAAATTTTTTGGGGGGTTTTCCCAGGTGATTTTTAAATTAACATCAGTGGGATTGCGTAAGTGATCACTAAACCAAAGTCTACTTGTTATCCTTTCCATTAACATCTCCATTTGTTTATGGTGATGGTAGAATGAAACAAAAACAAGACGTACATGAACATGGATGTTGAATGATGATTCTGAATCTGAACACAAAATCCGAAACAAACAAAAACAAATGAAAGCATTGTGCCAAAGAAGCATGGTCGTCAGGAGCAGCAAGAAAGGGTTACAAGCAAACAAAAGGAACTGCCAATCATCAATCATGTATAATGTATGTGTTCATTTGTGGTAGTTGAAGGTTGTATACACTGTTGACACTTGACACTTCAAACTCTTTCAATTTGCCGAGTTACTATATGTCTATATATACAAACACTAAATCACAAAACCCCATGTGCCCCACACACAACAACGACGCGCCCCATCACTTTCAATTCTTAATTTCATCCTTTGAATTCTAATTTAAAGCAAAGCCTCATATATATCCTCTCTTCAATTTTCACTCTCACCTAAACACCCCAGTTCTGTTGATTTTCCTCCATGCATTTGGATACCGTATTACGTATGTGATGTCAATCAAGTAAACTATAAATAATATTATAACATAATGTTATTTTCATCAAGTCCACTTTATTAATTTTATTAACAATTGGTAATATACATTAGAGATATAATTAAATACCGCCATTTCGGAATGTAGTGGTAAACCTAACCACAAGCAAATTCAGGATAAGCTTCAAAATCCCTATGTCCTTTTCATATCAACAAGTGACCCTCAGTTCTCATCCCCACATAATACTTAACAAATGTTTAATTTCTTCGTGTTCGTTTAACCTATATTTGTTACTACTGGTGCCAAAAAGAAATAGATATGCATGGAAAGAAGATCGATATGTCCGCATAGAGTCTTTTTCATTAGAAGTTGGATCAAATCAGGTAATCGTGCTTTAATAGCATCACTGCATCTCTATCTATCTTTAATTAGATTATTATTATTATTATTTTCAACTACTAATTGATGATACTCATTAATTTTGAACTGTTTTGTTGACACATGATTACTTGCTTTTTGATTATCACATAAAAAATCAACTTCAATTCCGTCACCTTCCCTACCAAAATTAAATTCCTCACCACGCAGTCCACGCTAACTTTGAAAACATGGATGGCTACCACATTATTTATATATGGAAAAGTATGAGGAGCCAATGGATCCTTCAGGTTACAACCTACAACAAACAATGCAACATATATATAATACAAACTCTTGAGACAACGAAGTAAAACCTTCAACGACAACAACTCGCGCTGGGTTTCAATCTCAAATTAGAAATAAAAACACAAACTAAATTACTAATGCACTTAGATTTGCCGGACCAAATATGCTATATTGTTTAATTATAACCTGTCACATACTTTCACAGTTTTTTCACCTTCTAATAATGCATGAACTTGATTCACATTTTCCTTGCGACAAATAGCCACGAAAGTTGGAGGCGGGTGGAAACAATAACGTCAACGATTACCACTGTATAATTTTGCTTGCAGCAAACCTTACATCACATCAATAACCTAATTAAGTGTCCTCTCACAAATTAATTAAAAGGGAAAAAAAATAGAAGCAGCAAACTAGACATTACTTCCTTGTTGGGTTCGTTATTTCCATTTTCATAGATACATACATATATAGATACGTTTTCTTTATGTATAATTTTGGGTGGGCGGATTAAAAAAAGAGAGAGAGAAAAAAATTACAATAAAAAAAAGGGCGGGAAAGTGTTTGTTATGTTTGGAGAAGAAGGTTGTTGGTTTGGGTTTCTAAGAGAGAGGGCAGAGCACGCGCTTTGTGGGAACAGCGACGAGGCGAGTGGCTCTGGGAGCGGTGAGTCCGAAGACGTCGCTCATGTCCATCTCGCTCGGCTTCATCCCGTCGGGAAGCTCCCACGTGAAGCAGTGGAGTAGATGGGCCACCGCCAGCTCAAGCGCGTACAGCCCCAACTGCATCCCCGGGCAAGACCTTCGACCCGATCCGAACGGTATGAACTCGAAGTTGCTTCCCTTGAAGTCCGGAACGCCGGCCTTCAAGAACCGCCCGGGCCTGAACGTCTCCGGCTCCTCCCAGCTGCTCGGGTCCCTTCCTATAGCCCACGCGTTGATCATGACGCGCGCCCGCTTCGGGATAAAGTAGCCTCCGACGGTTGTTTCTTCCGCTGTTTCGTGGAGGAGGAGAGGGATCGGCGGGGATTAAAAAAAGAGAGAGAGAAAAAAATTACAATAAAAAAAAGGGCGGGAAAGTGTTTGTTATGTTTGGAGAAGAAGGTTGTTGGTTTGGGTTTCTAAGAGAGAGGGCAGAGCACGCGCTTTGTGGGAACAGCGACGAGGCGAGTGGCTCTGGGAGCGGTGAGTCCGAAGACGTCGCTCATGTCCATCTCGCTCGGCTTCATCCCGTCGGGAAGCTCCCACGTGAAGCAGTGGAGTAGATGGGCCACCGCCAGCTCAAGCGCGTACAGCTTTAACTACATCACAGAGAAAGATCTTCGACCTGATTCGAACAGTATGAACTCGAAATTTCTTCCCTTGAAGTCCAGAATGCCAACCTTCAAGAACCGCCAGGGACTGAACGTCTCCGGCTCTTCCTAGCTGCTTGGGTCCCTTCGTATGGCCCACGCGTTGATCATAACGTGCACCCACTTTGGGATAAAGTTGCCTCCAATTGTTGTTTCTTCCGCTGTTTGATGGAAGAGGAGGGGGATCGACAGGTGGAGGCAAAGGGTCTCCTTGAGTACGCATCGGAGGTAGGTGAGCTTCTCGAAGTCGGACTCCTCTACCCGACGGTCCAGGCCCACAACTTGGGCCAGCTCTTGTTGAACCCGCTTCAGATCTTCTGGGCTTCTCATGAGTTCTGCCATTGCCCACTCTATTGCCGACGCTACCGTCTCTGTACCTCCAAACATCACGTCCTATTCATGTTACGGAAACAAGAATTACACAAATATCAAAGACAATAATAATTGTAACATAATAGTATAGGAAACATTTCAGGTGCACCGGGAGTACCGGTGCACCAATTATTTTAGCCGTTGATTTTAATTGCGGTGCACCTGAAATGTTTCCAATAGTATAATACCATCACGATAAAAATAAAAAGAGAATATTAATAATTGTACCATATCCATATAACCAAGAGATAAAGTCAATAATAATGTACACCACAAAAAAAGTCACAATAGTAATATACTATACTATTACTATGA
>NC_029789.2:12031412-12033982 GCF_000816755.2 Arachis ipaensis | reverse complement strand
TTTATACAAGAGTAGTATCTACTTGATTTTGTTTGTGTACATACATGTGTGCCACTGCTGGACTAAAAATTGGAATGAAGGAAATGGAAAATAAAATGTAGGTATCCTAGAGAGGGAAATAACAACAATGAATAAAGAATCCAATCCACTTGTTAATATATATATTATGGGAATGGTACAGAGATCACTTAACGTTTGCTGGTTTTACTCATTCACATATTGCTTATACATTCAATCTTATCTACTTTTGTCACCGCACCTTATTTGATTAGCAAACAACATGAAATAGCATTAATATATCATAGTCATATTTTTGGCCTGCAAACGGTCTTTCCTTTTTTACGAAAAGATTAACTGACTCCTCACTGTATAACATTGGGACACAATCATTACTTAGGGGCATTTATGACAGATCAACCAATTTGAAATGAGTTTAATTGATTTAATTACGTTTATTAGATTCTTACTAATTCCGTGATAGATTTACAGTAAGTAGTACAACACTATAGCAGTCTCAAATAAGAGACATGTCACAATCAAATTAAAATTTGTTTAATTAATTAATTTAGTAAGAGCAGAGAGTGAAAGAGAATGACTATACCATAATGATGGCTTTGATGTTGTCCTTTGTGAGTTTGATAGAGTTGTGCAGATCGTCCGCTTCATTGTTTAGCTTGGCCTCCTCGCTGTAGAAAGCCAACAACTCATCCACCATATCAGACTCTTCAATATTATTACTGTGATCATTGTTGTTGTTGTTGTTCTTCACCTTGTGAACATGCTCATCGATGATCCCGTCAATGAAACTGTCCAACGCAGCTCGAGCCTTGACGAGCCTGTTGTTAAGGCCCTGAGGATCGATTCCACCAAGGAAAGGGATGAAATCTGCGACGTTGAAAGCTCCAAACAGCTTCGAGAATTCCTGAAGGATCTTGATGAACTCGTCTTGACCTTCTTGGGAACTGGACCCGAAGGCGGCGCGGTAGATGATGTTCTTGGTAAGGTTGAAAACGAGTTCGCCAATGTTGACGGGTTTTCCGGTGTTGGAGACGACGGAACCGACCACCTTGTCGACTTCGTCTCTGACGGACTCCCATGACTCTTGGCGCTTGCGGCTGAAGAGCTTCATGACACAGAGCTTACGCATCTGGCGCCAGAAGGGGCCGTAGTGGGCGAAGGCCATGTCCGCGCGGTCGTAGGTTAGGTAGCTTATGGCTATGGTGGCTGGACGGTTGGAGAAGATGTTGTCTTGGACTTGGAGGACTTGGCGTGCTGAGTCAGGGTCGGAAATCGCCACCATGTGGAGGAACCCCATTCGCAAATGGAAGATTCCGCCGTATTCTCTTGCTAGTTTAGCCAGCCCACGGTGTGTTAATTGTTCCATCATAAGCATGTTGCCTGTAACAATATGGAAAAAAAATGTTAATACTTTCTTTCCATCAATAAGACTAAAATTAACAAAACAAATATCCGATCCATTGTTATGAAAGAGAATTAAATTATTATTTACACGATTAGAAGGAACAGTTTTTAGTATAAAAGCATTTTTTGGCATATATATTATCTAGGTTTATAAAAATATAGGCTAGCTTCATAATTTTTTGGTTAAAAGTACATATTCTTATCCACCTAATCTCAAACATTCCATAACACTATTTTCTAAAGTGATTCGAATCTTTGTCTATATACTACATACAGACATATATAGGAGAGATTTTTTAGGTAATCTTCTCCGATCCATTCTTCATTTCTTTCAAACTTTAACCATTTTATTAATATAAAAATAAGAAATAACATTGTTTTACAAAATATAAATTTTTTCTTATACTGAGAGGACAGGTAACTTTCCTTTTCTCTATAAAAGAGGTAGTGTGTTGGTGCGTGTAATAAAAAAGTTGCATTTGATACTCTAAATTTATTGATTTACGAAGTAAAAATAGAAATGGAAGTTTAATTACCTATGATGGGTAAGCCTTTAGGCCCTGGTGGATACGGTGGCCTTCGGCGGATTCTAGAGACTAAACCTAGCAGCAACATCAGTGGGATTACGAGCATGGCGGCCATGTGGAGCGGTTGGAGCTCAAAGTTGGCTATGCTTAGTAGTGGCTTTTGAATCGTATCCATAACTATTTGGCTATGTAATAGACTTAATCAATGGCTAAATAATAAGTTGTAAACACTATTTTGGCAAGGGATCGATGAGGGAGAAATGGATTATGTGCATGTGGCGATAGCACTTGTGACTTTTGGTCACGAGGGACAATAATGCAACTGTAAATGTTGCTAAGTAGAGACATATAGTATGGTGCCTTATATACACACTTTTCCTGTGGAGCTTCAATATTGAACACAAAATTGTGGACCCTCTTATTTCTTAAAAATATCTCCTCTAAGTAGGTGAAAATTTGCGGCAACACTTTTTTTATTTATTTATTTTTTTTACTTTGACATGAAAGGAAAATATTGTAACGTATATAAATAATTTTTTATTTTTGATATTACATTTATAATGGTATTTTTTTAAAAATTATGAATGGTTAGATTGTTAATTTTAAATATGATATTATTTA
>NC_029789.2:12029841-12031298 GCF_000816755.2 Arachis ipaensis | reverse complement strand
ATTTTGATTCATCCTATAATTTTAAAAGATACCAAAAATTATATTACTCATTTCATTTCCATAAAAAAATGAGCTATATAAACATCTAAAGCTATATATATGATGTCTTTACAGTATACAGATTTTACTTTCGCAAGTGCTAAACATAATATTAATTAGGAATTATCAGATATAGCGTTAATAAAAAAATAAAACATCAATTTAACACTCGTATTTCAATGAGTTTGATATATATATCTCATTCTCTTGTGAAAATATTGTATATAAGTACGCATAAAATTTTTTATTTAGAAGAAAAAAAATATTCGTATTATATTGTAATTTTTGCTTTCACGGAAATGATTCTAAGAAGGAAAAGAAAAAATAATTTAGATTACTGTAAGACCAACCACGGGAAAGCGAAATTAAAAGGGTGTGTTGTTTTCAGCCAGAAAAATAGTCATATATAAGACCGTCCTGCGTATCAATATACGTGTCTATATATAATTGTTTAGTCGCCCATATAAGTATATATAACAGTATCATGACATTACACAATTTAATTAATTTTGGTTGATTGATACAATTTACCGAATCCTCTAAATATTGCAATTGGAGATTTTAATTAATTTAAGAATAAGAAAAAATGGGTAAAAAGGTCGAAGGGCGACGACACACAGGTTTGGACAAGGCGCGCTTCTCTTGTATGTGCCTTTAACAGCGTTTGAAGAGTTATTAAACTGACGATGCAAAAAGTAAACCAGAATAGAAAATTATTTAAGCCTCCTGTGATTTGAAATTTAGAAAGGGATTAAGAATTTCCATTAAGCTTTTTGTTTCTTTCTTCTCTTTTCTGTCATATGTTTTGACGCAATACACATGAATAATACTATAGAATTTTGACTTGAAAAAGCACGGAGGGCCTTTTTTTTCTTGTTAGATTTGGAACAAGCTAGTATATCCTACCTCTGTTATTTTACTAAAATATTAAAAAAAAAAAAAAACTATATTCATGTAAGAATAGTGAATTTTTTCACACGCACGTATTTCATTCCAAACGAAAAAATTAAGTAAAAGTAAGAGGAAAATAGGAAGTTAAATACTTAAATGTGTAGCTAAAAGTTGATTATTTTAGAGTTGATTGAGGAAAGGAGATTTGCGAATAGGCATAGGTTCAGTTTGAAACTTTGAATTAGTGGGTAAATAAACCATTATTCAGACCTACTAATACGGTAATACCATAAAGTGATAACTATGAAGGCTTAGGTGCGTTGTCATTCAAATAATTCATGCAACTTGATTATATCAATTAAATCTCACAGTCCGCTAAATATGCTATCTTGAGCGAGAAAGATTAATTAACAATTTTTACTAATATTAATTAATATTTGATAAATATTTTATTTTATATTATTAAAATTTATAATTTAATATTTAAAGTTTAAAATATTAACTAAAAAAAAATTGTTAAAACATTA
>NC_029789.2:12028141-12029705 GCF_000816755.2 Arachis ipaensis | reverse complement strand
GTTTATTGTGCTACTGTGGTTAAGTTAATTAGTATAAGATTTAATAATTAAATTGAACCTCTTACTTTCCATATAAAACTACTTCTCTCAATTATTACTAATAATAATATTTTAGAAAAAAATTCAGTCAAAACAATCTAAATTTCACTATAAAAAAAATGTTGAGTATCGTTAAATTTATCGTCGAATTTAGTATTGCACATTAGTGTCAATTTTAAGGATAAATTTATTGATAGTTTAAGTGTAAAATTTGTCTGATAAAATTATTACCGGCAGATTTCTGTTTTCAACAGTAAATTTGCGATAATAGTTAGAAGAAAAACAAAAAAAATAGTCGCGAAATATAGCATGGGATTTACTGTCGGATTATTCTAATAGTAAACACGTTTAGTGAAACACTGTATTTTGATGACCTGTAACACGTTACCGCCAATAAATTCAACGGTAATAGGGTCCTAAATTCGAACCACAAACCCTTTTTCCCTTCATTTCGAATATATCTCTCTTTCTCTAACCTCTCGCTTCCCAATCTCTCTCTAACTCTCATCTCTTCTCTCCATCAACACCTCTTCGGCAGTTGCTGTCCTCTCCGGCAGTCCCTCCAATGGCATCCTCTCATGCTTCTGTTGCCGCTACTGTTGGAAACGCTTTTGCCGTCGCTTTTGCTCTTCTTCTTCTCCTGCTACTCTTCTTCTCGGCGTCGGCGTAGGAGGAATGTCAGAAGCTCCTGCTCAGCCGTTTTTTTTTTCTGTTAAAGCTCATTTTAGGTAATACTTCTAAACTTCTAAAATAAGATTAAGGTCTGAGCTTACTTGTTATTATAAATAAGATTTGTGTTGATTATTGTTGATTTGTGTTGATTATTATTCAGGTTACTTACTAAAGTTTTTATTATATATTTTTTATTATTGTTGGTTTAATTTGTTCTTAATCTTTAACTTGAAAATTATTTTTTGGTGCTTTAATTTCTTTTTCAAATTGCTTGCTACTTCAATTAGGTGATAATTTAGAATCAATTAAAAAATTTATAAAAATTATTTCAACATATTATTATGTTTCTTGATGAATTTGAATTTGAATTTGTTCAGACTGGATTAAGGTATGAACTTATTTGTTATTATAAAATAGAATTTGTATTGATTATTGTTGATTTGTGTTGATTATTCAGGTTGTTTAGTGAAATTATTATTATTATTATTATTGTTGTTGTTGTTGATTTAAATTGTTCTTAATCTTTAACTTGAAAATTATTTTTTGGTGCTTTAATTTTTTTTTCAAGTTACTTGCTGCTTCAGGTAGATGATAATTTAGAACCAACAAGAGAATTTATAAAAATTAGTTTAACATGTTATATTTCTTGAATTTAAATTTGAATTTATTTGAACTGGATTAAAATTTGAGCTTACTTGTTATTACAAAATTGGATTTATGTTTATTATTGTTGATTGTGCTGATTATTCAGGTTATTTAGGGAAATTTTTATTATATTTTTTAATTAATTTGTTCTTAAAATTTAACTTGAAAATTATTTTTTGGTGCAAAATTTTTTTTTAAGTTGCTTGCT
>NC_029789.2:12020942-12028130 GCF_000816755.2 Arachis ipaensis | reverse complement strand
TTAATATATTGTTATATATTTCTTGAATTTGAATTTGAATTTGTTTGGACTGGATTGTGTTTTAATTGAGTTTTGAGTGATGTTGTGGATTGAGATTAGTCGGATTTATGAGAACCATAAAGATGGATATATACAAATTTTAGGGGAGGTTATGTCAAAATTTTTTTAAAATAATATAAATGTTAATGGATATGTGTTGTATATATGCGAATTAGTGTTAATTGCTATATATTCTCTTTGCTAAAGTTGTCGATTTGAGAGAGGAGGTGCAGAAATTCGCTCACACAGGAGCTTTACTAACAAGCTCAGCAGTCTGAGAAGAGGTACAACGAATTTCTTGCACGCGTGGGAAACACCGTTGCCATCAGGTTAGAGCTAACGAAAAAATTGGAGCGGCTAGAGCACTTCCGAGACCAAATGGCTGTATACAACGAGCAGATACACGCTAGAAGCAGTAGCGACACTGTTGGTGGGTACTGACATCAGCACCTAGTCCGCCGTTTCAACAGGGGAAAGATGACGACGACGATTACCGAGATCCATAGGGTTTAGAAATTTAATTTATTTTATCTTTATTTCATTGTATTTGACTTCTTCGACTTTTTATTATATTCAGACCCTTGATGTTTAATAAAATTATTAGTTGATTTCTGATATTTAGAATTTGTGCTCTAAAAAATTTTTTAAAAATTTTAACTTAACTGTTAATTGTGCCAAAAAAAATTGTATACTGCCGAAAATAATCCGACGATAAATAGGCACCACAAAACATAACATGGCGCCAATATTACCCTCAAAAAAATTCGAGAGCAACCAACCATTTATTTTTATCGTATTAATTGTAAAATTCGACACAAAATTTGTCAGTAATTAGCGTCGGATAAAATAATCCACCGATAAATATTTTTCGGCGTTGTTTATCCTATCAAATTCATTCCAACGGTAAACTAAATATTCACGAATTTATTTGATAAATCCGCTGATAAATTCAACTGTAATTAGTAATTTTTTTGTATTATTTATTTTATTTAATATTTATTAATTATCACTATAATTAATAAATACTAAATAAAATAAATTTTAACTATTTTTTTGTCTTTTTAATATTGTCGATTAATAATGTAATTACTTTTGACAATTTGGTAAATTAAAATTATTGAAGTATCAAATGATACATGAATTTTAATTTTATAGGAGAATTATGGACCCTTTTTAATTAAGTCAAGCACACTAATTGACTGCATAGACAAATAATCTACTAATATTAAACACTCTGGACTTGGTCGAGAGTCCAATATGTACTCACCTTTCTTTCTATCTTTTCTTTTATATATATATAAGTTGTCTTCCTTCTTAACTTCCATGATTAACATAAATGAACTTTTCAAATAAACTGCCAAAACAACAAGCTTTATATTGCACAGCATTGCAAATGGGCACTACTAGACTAGGTTGCTGATGATTATTTGCATCCATATAGGAAGCTCAATAGATTTAGATATATTTTTTTTTAAATTTGACATATAGTTTGAAAGCTAGATTCAAATTATATTTTAAGTTAGTCTAAATAGATCTAAAGTCACCATTTTTAAAGTTATATGAAGAACCAATGATAAATTACCCATTTTCATACTTCAATAATGAGTACATTTGCATAATATAACGTTACTTTTAATGTGTAGTAATACAATTTCTTTTTGTTATATATGTTTTGTAAATATTCAATGATTTTATTTCAGTTATATGTTAAAAACAAAAAGAATTTGCTAACATAATTTTAATATCTATATATCCAGTCCTGCATGAATATTATGTGACCTAGTCCCATTATTATTAATTAATCAAGTCATCATCGGATAGATAGGGATCGGATATCATCCCATTAATAACCGAACTATGATATGAGCGAGTCTGCTTAGTTAAACATATTTAATAGGCCATCTATCTTTAGTAATACTCATTTTGGAAATAGAGGGTCCTTAAGAGCACCTCCAATAGTGAGTTTCTCTTTGACTTTTTTCTGATATATAAGAACTCTAACCATTGGAGGAGAGAAGGAGTGAATTCTCGCACAAGGATCAAGGTAAGGGAGTCCCTCTAAGCAGAGACTCAAATTAACCAATAATAACTTGTCATTTGGCAAGTTATTATAAAAAAATAATAATATAAAATCTGAAATAATTAAATAATTAAATAATAATTAAATTAGTAATAATTATAATAAAAATTATATTATGAAAAAAATTAATTATATTAATTTTAAGTATTTTAATTAATTAATTAAGTGGGACCACAATAGGGACTAAAGTTAGTTCTCCTAATGGAGAAGAGAGATGCTTTGAGTTCCTATTTATTGTTTATGACGCAAAAGCTGATGTGGAGTTGCTTTTTATGACAGGTGGGCCATAAACAGGAATTGGGATGAGTTTTCTACTGGAGATGGTCTAATTAATACTCATTTATCAAGTATGAGTTTTTTTTTTTTTAACAGGGAAGAAAAGGTGATCGAGTTAATTAATCTAATGTGTTTCCATCTTTTAATTCTTTAGTAGTTAAGTTAGCCCCAATTTTCTTTCATTTTCAGGAGCGCTTTGGTATCTTCTAATCTTCATCTTCCAGAACAACCTATTTAGTAAGAACGAGGTCTGTTAGGTGTAGGGGTGTGAGGTGTTAGATATTTGATTCATTATTATACTGATATAATTATTGCTTGGTGTGTTAGTTTCTAATTTTCTATTATTTGATGCCTTGGAAATCTCCAAAATAACATACAAATTTGACCATCGACCTCTTTCGTGATTCTTTAATAATAATTTATATCTTTTCGCTATGCATGCATGCATATATATAGCGTTTTTAGTTTGCTTTGCACGTTCATTCTCTCGCCTATATAATTAGACAAGAGGAAAAGAGGGGGGAGGGGAGAGTTGAAGAGTTGTTTAACGAGGTAATTGAGAATTATTGGCGGTTTGATTAAATTTTTAGATATAACATATATCCACGTATCAATTATCATTTTCATGTGAATAGTTACTTAAAATAAAATATATAACTACTATTTAGTAAAATGAAAATTTTAGGTGGAACCTTGTAATCGTTGAGCGGCAGTGAAAGGTGATGGATTTGATGTTGGACCATATTTGGTCGCTCTTCATTGTTAGATATGAGAACCATTTGAGGGTTTTGTTCCACCGCTTCATTCACTCCTTCTGTTCTCTCTCCCTTAGCATCCAAGTCACTCACTAATTCATTAATTAATAAGGCTCATTATGCATATCTCTACTATACTGTAATTATTGCTACTCCTAACAATTGAAATCTGAGATCAGGACAAACTGTCCTTGCGTGTTTTAGCATCACCGTAACATCACTTTCTATATATAATGAAGCTGTGAAAGCAATAGCAACTAGTAATGTGATATTCAATCACTTAGTACTTCCCGGAGTAGCATTACTAAGATTGATTTATATCTATCATATTAGCGTCACTCCGAAAGACGAAAATTGATAGTCCAATTAATATATGAAAGTAGCAGTTTTCTAATTAAACACTACCACGCGCACTAATTGGATGGTGTATTTTATTTACAGCAACGTTATGTATCTATTATCTAATCAATATTATCATTTTGGATTAATCAACAATAATTAATACTTATATATATTTACGTAAATTTATACATAAAAATTATATAATTTATATTTATTAAAAATAATTTAATATTTATACCAAAAATTATTTTTAATCAACAATAATTAATACTTATATATATTTACGTAAATTTTTACATAAAAATTATATAATTTATATTTATTAAAAATAATTTAATATTTATACCAAAAATTATTGTTCCAAGAGTTTCTGTGTTATCCAAATCAAGAGACATGTACCGTGATACACTGATACTATTAAAGATTTAGAGTAGAGTAGAGTAGAATATGTCGGGGGATGGATGGATGAGAGAGAGTGTATTTTTCAGTTACCAGAAATCGTGAAAAGAACGTGGGGTAGTTTGTTGGGCCCACTGGGATGGATGGATGGATGGATGGATGAGGTGGGAAAGAAAGAAAGTAGCCACGTGCACATTAGGTATTCGGTAGATTATAATTAAACTTTCATTTTTAATAGGGTTCACATTAATGATATATCCTTTACTATTAGGCATTTTTGTAATCAATACTTAATATTTTTTTATAATTTAATTTTTATATTTAAGCATACAATAAAGATTAATAATAATTACAAAGAATAGTAATAATAATTTGTATCATATGAGTTAATTGTAATTAATTTTTTATTTTTATTAAGCCATTTATCATCATTCAATAGAGATACAAAATCTGAAAGGCGAAAGCTACTCTAATATGGTTTTGTTTCCGTTAATTCAATTATTTTCATTCAAAATTTACAACTCTAATACTATCGCAAGCACAATTAGAAATTTAGAATAGGCCAAAGAATTTTATAAGAAGTCATCTTTATCATTGCAAATAGCATGACAATTAAATTTGACCTTAATATGATACCTATGGTAAAAAGTGCTGATGAAGAATTTGAACAACAGACGGACTCATCCGACGAGGTTGTTGTCAGTCAACCAATTTTTGAGAATATGAAAAGAGTAATTGTTGGCATACAAGCGATTAAGGCTTGTAAGCCTTACAAGTTCAATTAAAACTAACGCTCAAAACACGCTTCGAACCATTCTTCTTCCTCTTCGTCTTCTCCTTCTTCTTTTCTTTCGTTTCTTGCCTTCTCTTTCTCCTTCTTCTTCTTCTTCTTCTTGCTGCACGTTCTTCTTCCTCTTACTCTTCTTCTTCTCCTTTTCTTTCGTTTCTGCACGTTCTTCTTCATCGTCTTCCTCTTCTTCTTTATTTACGTTCTTTCTCTCTGTTTTATCTTTTTTTTTTCGATTTTTCATGGTGAAATCGTTTTTGAAGAAGAAGAAGCAGTAGAAGATGAGGAGAAGAAAGAGAAAGAGTTCTGAATTATGCATAAGATGTATTTTACACAAATATTGGGTGTATTTCTTTAAATCCTTTGGGTGTATTTTCTGTAATCCTTTGGGTGTATTTCTATAATCGTTTGGGTAAATTCCTGTAACCGTTTGGGTGTATTTCTGTAATCATTTTGGGTGTACTTCTGTAATCGTTTGGGTGTATTTCTGAAGTTCCATTATCTTCAAAAGGACTACAGAAATACACCCAAAGGATTACGAAAAATACACCCAAAGTATTCAAGAAATACACCCAAAATTCGTTGCATAATTCAGAACTCTTTCTCTTTCTCCTCATCTTCTGCTGCTTCTTCTTCTTCAAAACGATTTCAAAGCTTGATTTCAGAAACTATGAAAATCGAAAAAAAAAACGAAGAAGAAGAAGAAGAGGAAGAGGAAGAGGAAGAGGAAGAGGAAGAGGAAGAGGAAGAAGAAGAAGAAGAAGAGGAAGAAGAAGAAGAACCGTTCTGAGTGTAGCGCTTTGAAAATAGGAAACGTTGAATAACGCATTAAAAGGCCTAGTAACTTGTAAGACTTGTAAGTCAAAAAGACTTGTATGTGTAGCACTCCTCATATGAAAAATCACGCTAGTTTTGATGAGGTATTGTAATAAACTAATTTTTTTTGTGTTTTTATGTATATTTATAATTATATTATACTATTATGTTCATACACATAGCATTCATATGTTACAAGTTCAATTAAAACTAACGCTCAAAACACGCTTCGAACCATTCTTCTTCCTCTTCGTCTTCTCCTTCTTCTTTTCTTTCGTTTCTTGCCTTCTCTTTCTCCTTCTTCTTCTTCTTCTTCTTGCTGCACGTTCTTCTTCCTCTTACTCTTCTTCTTCTCCTTTTCTTTCGTTTCTGCACGTTCTTCTTCATTGTCTTCCTCTTCTTCTTTATTTACGTTCTTTCTCTCTGTTTTATCTTTTTTTTTTTCATGGTGAAATTGTTTTTGAAGAAGAAGAAGCAGTAGAAGATGAGGAGAAGAAAGAGAAAGAGTTCTGAATTATGCATAAGATGTATTTTACACAAATATTGGGTGTATTTCTTTAAATTCTTTGGGTGTATTTTCTGTAATCCTTTGGGTGTATTTCTATAATCATTTGGGTAAATTCCTGTAACCGTTTGGGTGTATTTCTGTAATCATTTTGGGTGTACTTCTGTAATCGTTTGGGTGTATTTCTGAAGTTCCATTATCTTCAAAAGGATTACAGAAATACACCCAAAGGATTACGAAAAATACACCCAAAGTATTCAAGAAATACACCCAAAATTCGTTGCATAATTCAGAACTCTTTCTCTTTCTCCTCATCTTCTGCTGCTTCTTCTTCTTCAAAACGATTTCAAAGCTTGATTTCAGAAACTATGAAAATAAAAAAAAAAACGAAGAAGAAGAAGAAGAGGAAGAGGAAGAGGAAGAGGAAGAGGAAGAGGAAGAAGAAGAAGAAGAAGAAGAAGAGGAAGAAGAAGAAGAACCGTTCTGAGTGTAGCGCTTTGAAAATAGGAAACATTGAATAACGCATTAAAAGGCCTAGTAACTTGTATGTGTAGCACTCCTCATATGAAAAATCACGCTAGTTTTGATGAGGTATTGTAATAAACTGATTTTTTTTTGTGTTTTTATGTATATTTATAATTATATTATAATATTATGTTAATATACATAGCATTCATATGTTACAAGTTCAATTAAAACTAACGCTCAAAACACGCTTCGAACCATTCTTCTTCCTCTTCGTCTTCTCCTTCTTCTTTTCTTTCGTTTCTTGCCTTCTCTTTCTCCTTCTTCTTCTTCTTCTTACACATTCTTCTTTCTCTTCCTCTTCTTCTTCTTCTTCTTCTTCTTCTTCTTCTTCTTCTTCTTCTTCTTCTTTTCTTTCGTTTCTTGCTTTATCTTTCTCGTTCTTCTTCTTCTTGCACGTTCTTCTTCCTATTCCTCTTCTTCTTCTTTTCTTTCGTTTCTTGCCTTCTCTTTCTCCTTCTTCTTCTTCTTGCTGCACGTTCTTCTTCCTCTTTCTATTCTTCTTCTTCATTTACGTGCTTTTCTCTCTGTTTTCTTTCTTCGTTATTCTCAATTTCCATTATTTTTTGACATCAAGCTCTGAAATCATTTTTGAAGAAGAAGAAGCAGCAGAAGATGAGGAGGAGAAAGAGAAAGAGTTCTGAATTATGCATAAGGTGTACTT